>NC_042970.1:33019685-33157185 GCF_901001165.1 Salmo trutta | reverse complement strand
TGGTACCTCTGAGGAGAGGGGGCTGGGGGGCTGTGGTACCTCTGAGGAGAGGGGGGCTGGGAGGCTGTGGTACCTTTGAGGAGGGGGGGGGGCTGGGAGGCTGTGGTACCTTTGAGGAGGGGGGCTGGGGGGCTGTGGTACCTTTGAGGAGAGGGGGCTGGGGGGCTGTGGTACCTCTGAAAAGAAGGGGGCTGGGGGAATGTGATACTTCTGAGGAGAGGGGCCTGGGGGGATGTGGTACCTATGAGGAGAGAGGGGCTGGGGGAATGTGGTACTTCTGAGGAGAGGGGGGCTGTGGTACCTCTGAGGAGAAGGGGGCTGGGGGAATGTGGTACTTCTGAGGAGAGGGGGCTGGGGGGATGTGGTACCTATGAGGAGAGAGGGGCTGGGGGAATGTGGTACTTCTGAGGAGAGGGGGCTGGGGGGATGTGGTACCTATGAGGAGAGAGGGGCTGGGGGAATGTGGTACTTCTGAGGAGAGGGGGCTGGGGGGATGTGGTACCTATGAGGAGAGAGGGGCTGGGGAATGTGGTGCTTCTGAGGAGAGGGGGCTGGGGGGATGTGGTACCTATGAGGAGAGAGGGGCTGGGGGAATGTGGTGCTTCTGAGGAGAGGGGGCTGGGGGGATGTGGTACCTATGAGGAGAGAGGGGCTGGGGGAATATGGTACCTATGAGGAGAGGGGCTGGGGGGATGTGGTACCTATGAGGAGAGGGGGCTGGGGGGATGTGGTACCTATGAGGAGAGAGGGGCTGGGGGAATGTGGTGCTTCTGAGGAGAGGGGGCTGGGGGGATGTGGTACCTATGAGGAGAGAGGGGCTGGGGGAATGTGGTACTTCTGAGGAGAGGGGGCTGGGGGGATGTGGTACTTCTGAGGAGAGGGGGCTGGGGGGATGTGGTACCTATGAGGAGAGAGGGGCTGGGGGATTGTGGTACTTCTGAGGAGAGGGGGCTGGGGGGATGTGGTACCTATGAGGAGAGGGGGCTGGGGGGGATGTGGTACCTATGAGGAGAGAGGGGCTGGGGGAATGTGGTACTTCTGAGGAGAGGGGGGCTGGGGGCTGTGGTACCTCTGAGGAGAGAGGGGCTGGGGGAATGTGGTACTTCTGAGGAGAGGGGGCTGGGGGGATGTGGTACCTATGAGGAGAGGGGGCTTGGGGGATGTGGTACCTATGAGGAGAGGGGGTTGGGGGGATGTGGTACCTATGAGGAGAGAGGGGCTGGGGGAATGTGGTACTTCTGAGGAGAGGGGGGCTGGGGGGCTGTGGTACTAATGAGAAAGGTAGATCAGAAGTGCGAAAGAGGGAGAGAGCAATGATGTGGTGCACATATGTGAACTAGTATGCGATTTAAAGAAAACATTTATTTAAGTTTCGGGAACATTGTGTGGATATGACAAGAGAGAGAGTCCCAAAACACAAAATCTGTCCAGTTGTGATGACATTGTTATAATTTTTATATCAAGGTGCACAAAACATTCCCTCAATGGCCTTTGAATGTTATTCATATGTTCCCAGAATTATAAAATTAAGTTTTGAACAGTCCATGAAGATTTCTTTCATGTGTCAGTGTTAATTTAATGTTGATGAAGATAGTTACAGTATACAACAATCCATGTAGACACACATATATGGCAATAATTTGGAATCACATGACAATTTATTAGACATTTATTGTACAAACATAATTTGACCGTATTTTGTTGATAGTCGCGAGCAGGGATAAAACCTGGGAGCTTTGGAGTGTTATCTCTGGAATGAATCCACTGCAACACTGACATGGGACTAACACAAACATTTATCTGGTACCAAAACATTTCGGCAGCATTGAAGAACCCCAAGAACACAGTGGCCTCCATCCTTCTTGAATGGAAGACGTTTGGAACCACCAAGACTCTTCCTAGAGCTGGCCACCCGGCCAAACTGAGCAATCAGGAGAGAAGTACCTTGGTCAGGGAGGTGACCAAGAACCTGATGGTCACTCTGACAGCTCTGGAGTTCCTCTGTGGAAATGGGAGAACCTTCCATAAGGACAATCATCTCTGCAGCACTCCACCAATCAGGCCTTTGTGGTAGAGTGGCCAGATGGAAGGCACTCCTCAGTAAAAGGCACATGATAGCCCGCTTGGAGTTTGCCAAAAGGCACCTAAAGACTCAGACCATGAAAAACAAGATTCTGTGCTCTGATGAAACCAGATTGAACTCTTTGGCCTGAAAGCCAAGCGTCACGTCTGGAGGAAACCGTGGCACCATCCCTACGGTGAATTGTGGTGGTGGCAGCATCCAGCTGTGTGGATGTCCTTGAGTGGCCCAGCCAGAGCCCGGACTTGAACCTGATCGAACATCTCTGTAGAGAGCAGAAAATAGCTGTGCAGCAAAGCTCCCCATCCAACCTGACAGAGCTTGAGAGGATCGGCAGAGAAGAATGGGAGAAACTCCCCAAATATAGGTGTGCCAAGCTTGTAGCGTCATACCCAAGAAGACTCGAGGCTGTAATCACTGCCAAAGGTGCTTCAACAAAGTACTGAATAAAGAAAGAGTCTGAATACTTACAGTTGAAGTCGGAAGTTTACATACACCTTAGCCAAATGTATTTAAACTCAGTTTTTCGCCATTCCTGACATTTATTCCTAGTAAAAATTCCCTGTTTTAGGTCAGTTAGGATTACCACTTTATTTTAAGAATGTGAAATGTCAGAATAATAGTAGAGAGAATGATTTATTTCAGCTTTCATTTCTTTCATCACATTCGCAGTGGGTCAAAAGTTTACATACACTCAATTAGTATTTGGTAGCATTGCCTTTAAATTGTTTAACTTGGGTCAAATGTTTTGGGTAGCCTTCCACAAGCTTCCCACAATAAGTTGGGTGAATTTTGGCCCATTCCTCCTGACAGAGCTGGTGTAACTGAGTCAGGTTTGTAGGCCTGCTTGCGGGCACACGCTTTTTCTGTTCTGCCCACACATTTTCTATAGGATTTAGGTCAGGGCTTTGTGATGGCCACTCCAATACCTTGACTTTGTTGTCCTTAAAGCCATTTTGCCACAACTTTGGAAGTATGCTTGGGGTCACTGTCCATTTGGAAGACCCATTTGCGACCAAGCTTTAACTTCCTGACTGATGTCTTGAGATGTTGCTTCAATATAGCCACATCATTTTCCTACCTCATGATGCCATCTATTTTGTGAAGTGCACCAGTCCCTCCTGCAGCAAAGCATCCCCACAACTTGATGCTGCCACCACCGTGCTTCACGGTTGGGATGGTTTTCTTCGGCTAGCAAGCCTCCCCCTTTTTCCTCCAAGCATAATAATGGTCATTATGGCCAAACAGTTCTATTTTTGTTTCATCAGACCAGAGGACATTTCTCCAAAAAAGTACGATTTTTGTCCCCATGTGCAGTTACAAACCGTATTCTGGCTTTTTTATGACGGTTTTGGAGCAGTGGCTTCTTCCTTGCTGAGCGGCCTTTCAGGTTATGTCAATACAGGGCTTGTTTTACTGTGGATATAGATAATTTTGTACCGGTTTCCTTCAACATCTTCTAAAGCCATGACATCATTTTCGGGAATTTTTCAAGCTGTTTAAAGGCACAGTCAACTTAGTGTATGTAAACTTCTGACCCACTAGAATTGTGATAAAGTGAATTATAAGTCAAATAATCTGTCTGTAAACAATTGTTGGAAAAATGACTTGTGTCATACACAAAGTAGATGTCCTAACCGACTTGCCAAAACTATATTTTGTTAACAAGAAATTTGTGGAGTGATTGAAAAACGAGTTTTAATGACTCCAACCTAAGTGTATGTTAACTTCCGACTTCAACTGTATGTAAATGTGATATTTCCAGGTGGGAATTTCTCATAAATTAGCAACTATTTCTAAAAACCTGCTTTTGCTTTGTCATTATGGGGTACTGTGTGTACAGTAGATTGATTAGGGGGAAAAACAATTTAATCAATTGTGGAATAAGGCTGTAATGTAAATTGTTTTGGGAAAAAGTCAAGGGGGCTGAATACTTTCCCAATGCACTGTATGTACTAAGACATATAGCCATAGTTTGGATCATAATTTAAGGATTTCAGTGCAAAGGGAAATCCACTAGAAACATTATGATCCTGGTGGTGCAGCAGACTCAGTAACCGACAAGGCTCGACGATGGCAGATCGCAGGTTCAAATCTATGTGCTTCATTGTCATTCTTTTAAAAAACTATATGTTTGGACAATAATCTAAGAAAATATGTTGTAAGAAAATGTAAATGTCATTCAAAGTTTGGCAACTTGATATATTAATGTTACATTTCACATCAATATTAGCAGAACATTGCAGCAATGTTTTCATCACTACTTCCATTAAGGCCATCTAATAATGCAATATATGTCCCAAGAGGTCTAAATGTGTCATGACAGTGTTACGACCATATTATAACAAGTTATGTGAGCTGTTATGACATGGTTATGACCGTGTCTTAATGTGTTATGGCGCTGGGTGTCAAGTAAAGTGTTGCCAAAAGGTGAATAGAGGGTGTTTTCCAGGAGGGGTTGTAGAGCTTGCTCACGAGTGCACAAATATAATATGGCTCTGATTTATCAATGAAAACATGCATATACTGTATGTTGTGTGTGTGCACGGCAAATCCTAGAATCTCCATGTACGCCAGAATGTAGTAAGAAATGTATGTACGGTGGATAAATGAGGCCCCTGGATCATCATGTCATTACCTTATAGATTAACTTTATAAAAGTCTAGCCCAAATGTTTGTTGTTGTAGGTGTTAGTAGTAATATCTCCATCAAGATTAACTGAATATTCCAGGAATCCCTAACATTTTATTGCTGATGTATTGTATGTTCAGTGAACTTTATTATAACCATCATGTCATAATGTCACACTATAATTTTATGAGATTATTGTAGGAATATTCCCTGCTTGTTGTTATGGCTGTTTTGAATAACACATCCAGAACGTTCCTGTAATGTTTCCTCAGAACCACTTCTATTGCTCCCACATTTTGTTGCCAGTATGTTCTAAGAACATTATCAGAACACTGTTATTACATTCCCTGGCAATGTAATGATAACCTTAATGGAATGTTCTGTAGTAGTTTTTACTGATGTTGTGAACATTTTAGTGAATGTTAAGAGAACGTTCCAATTATATTTAATTTCTAACATTTTCTTGAAAATAATGTTCGGTGATCAAAACGTTTTCATCCTAATGTTAGCTCAAACCCTAACTAGAACTTAATGGGAATGTTAGCTGATGTTCTGGGAATGTTCCCGGTTTGCTGGGCTGTTTGTTCTTGTCAATACATATAATTGGTTGTTAGGCCTACAGTATACAGGATCTTAATTTGACCACCCCTTTGCAAGAGAAATGTTCCTTCGCCGCAGGAAATTAAAACTTGCAGTGTATTCGAAGTTTAAAAATGCTTCAAAGTTTTTCATTTCCACTTTAAAATGTCAGACTTGATTTGAAAAATGTATCAACCCATACAAAAATAATTTTTGTTCTGGGTGTTTTTGGTTACAATCTACCACAATAGCAATGTGCCAGCTGCAGGTAACTGCCAAAATAAAGGAAACATCCACATAAAGTGTCTTAATAGGGCGTTGGGCCAACACAAGCCACCAGAACAGTTTCAATGCGCCTTGGCATAGATTCTAAAAGTGTCTGGGACTCTATTGGAGGGATGCGACATCAACCTTCCGTGAGAAATTCCATCATTCTGTGTTTTGTTGATGGTGGTGGAAAACTCTGTCTTAGGCACCCCTCCAAAATCTCCCATAGGTGTTCATTTGGGATGAGATCTAATGACACAGACACAGACAGACAGACTTTAAACCCCCTATGCTCCTTTGTGACCCCTCTTTCAAGTCACTGAGATCTCTTCTTTATACCTTCAGGTAACAAGACAGGACACGTTCATGGAAATGTCTGCTGTTAGTCCAAATGCGCAACCAGGATAAGTTCTCTTCTTCTAGCCATGGTAGACAAAATAATATGCAACTGTGCATTTGTATACATGACCATAAGCATGATGGGATTTTAATTGCTTAATTAACTCAGGAACCATACCTGTGTGGAAGCACCTACTTTCAATATACTATATTATATCTTTCATTTACACAAGTGTTTCCTTTACTTTGTTAGTTACCTGTATATGAGGGGATAGTGGGCCTAATTGGACAAGGCTATATTAATGTGCACATGATCAAAGTTAAAGGTAAATATTAATTATTTAATGGAAAACAATGCACTGACTACAGGTGACTAAACAACTGTGACTAAAACTAGACTAAAATTGTCCAGAGTAAAACTAAGAAGGATGAAATTATTAAAATGAGGCTAAGACTAAAAAGTATTTTAGTCATAAAGACTACGAATAAAATAGCTGCCAAAATTAGCACTGTATTAGACAGAGGTGGCTCCCCCTGTCTCCATGTGCCAGTACTGCACCCTAACACCTATCAGCATGAAGCAGAGGCACATTCTGAAGTTGTTCATTTTTCCTCTTGAGTGACCTTGTCTGTTTGAAGCCGCAGGGTCTGTAGTTGGCAGAGCGCTAGAGTAGTAGGAACAAGCCAACAGGAGGACAGCGCATGCCAAGAAGTCACTCTTTCTCCCTCCCTCCACCTCTCCTCCGCTCACTCCTTCTCCTGCCAACTTCCCTATCCATGTACCCCAAGGGCTATTGCCATGGCAATGAACATTTACTGGCATGTATTTTTTGCTTCCATTGCTTTTTACCCTCTGTCATGTGATATATGTAACTATGATACTTTTGTTCATCCTCAGATAACCGTAGTGTGTGTGTGTGTGTGTGTGTGTGTGTGTGTGTGTGTGTGTGTGTGTGTGTGTGTGTGTGTGTGTGTGTGTGTGTGTGTGTGTGTGTTTGGCATGAATGAGTGTGCACATATCATGTGTGAGAGCACATGCGTGTGTCCTATTTTACCTGTGATCTCCTTTCAGGCTTTGACCTCATGTCTTATCTGATTCAGAGGGATTGGGTTAAATGCGGAAGACACATTTCAGTTGAATGCATTCAGTTGTGCAACTGACAAGGTATCCCCCTTTCCCTTTATCTATCGTGTGTGTGTGTGTGTGTGTGTGTGTGTGTGTGTGTGTGTGTGTGTGTGTGTGTGTGTGTGTGTGTGTGTGTGTGTGTGTGTGTGTGTGTCTGCAGGAGTGTGTGAGTGCGGGCATTCAAAGTTCCCTCTGTCCTCTAAGAATTTAACTCAGAGTAGTGCCACTGTAAGCATTTATTTGGCCTATTGATCCGAACCTTAGTTGCACCCTGCTGTGCTTTTGGCTGTCTCTCCGCTGCCAGTAAGCAGTTTCACTAGAAACAAATTAGAAATGGATATTGCACACCTTACTCTCTGCCTCTTTATACATACCCTATCTGCCTTTCTCAATTACCATTAGTAGCAATGTGGGTGCCCCACCTACCTGAGGATCTGTCTTTTTCAGCAATCTATATTTCTTCTTTGATGGGTGCATAATCCACTTGTCACTTAAATATCACTGAATTGATTGCTTTCATTTCACTCATACAACTCTTTCATACTCTTGCTAGTGCCTGTTGTTTTTTCCCATTAACGTTATGACCATGGAAATGTTTGTAATGAACTATCAAACGCTCTAAAATGAGTCGTTTTGTCACACTACACAATACCACAGATGCCTCAAGTTTTGAGGGAGGGTGCGGTTGGCATGCTGACTGCAGAAATGTCCACCAGAGGTGTTTCCAGAGAATTGAATGTTAATTTCTCTACCATAAGCCGCCTTCAACGTCATTTTAGAGAATATGGCAGTACGTCCAACCGGCCTCCCAACCGCAGACCACAATGCCAGTCTAGGACCTCCATATTTGGCTTCTTCACCTGCGGAATCATCTGAGACCAGACAGCTGCACAAACTGTCAGAAACCGTCTCAGGGAAGCTCATCTGCGTGCTCGTCGTCCTCACCAGGGTCTTGACCTGACTGCAGTTTGGGGTCGTAACTGACTTGAGTGGGCATATGCTCACCTTCGATGGCCACTGGCATGCTGGAGAAGTGTGCTCTTCACAGATGAATCCTGGTTTCAACTCTACTGGGCATGTATGGCGTGTATTGCATCGTGTGGGTAAGTGGTTTGCTGATGTCAACATTGTGAACAGAGTGCCCCATGGTGGCGGTGGGGTTATGGTATGGGCAGGCATTTTTTTTCTCTTTTTTTAATTCATTTCACCTTTATTTAACCAGGTAGGCCAGTTGAGAACAAGTTCGCAAAGCAGTGCGACACAAACAACAACACAAACAACAACACAGAGTTACACATGGAATAAACTAACGTACAGTCAATAACACAATAGAAAAGTATATATACAGTGTGTGCAAACGAGGTAAGATTAGGGAGGTAAGGCAATAAATAGGCCATAGTGGCGAAATAACTACAATTTAGCAATTAAACACTGGAGTGATAGATGTGCAGAAGATGAATGTGCAAGTAGAGATACTTGGGTACAAAAGAGCAAGAACAAAAAAATAACAATATTGGGATGAGGTAGTTGGGTGGGAAATTAACAGATGGTCTATGTACAGGTGCAATGATCTGTAAGCTGTTCTGACAGCTAATGCTTAAAGTTAGTGAGGGAAATATGAGTTTCCATCTTCAGTGATTTTTGCAATTCGTTCCAGTCATTGGCAGCAGAGAACTGGAAGGAAAGGCGGCAAAAGATGAATTGGCTTCGGGGATGACCAGTGAAATATACCTGCTGGAGCGCGTGCTATGGGTGGGTGCTGCTATGGTGACCAGTGAGCTGAGATAAGGTGGGGCTTTACCTAGCAAAGACTTATAGATGACCTGGAGCCAGTGGGTTTGGCGACGAATATGTAGAGGGGCAGCCAACGAGAGCATACAGGTCGCAGTGGTGGGTAGTATATTGGGCTTTGGTGACGAAACAGATGGCGCTGTGATAGACTGCATCCAATTTGCTGAGTAGAGTGTTGGAGGCTATTTTTTAAATGACATCGCCGAAGTCAAGGATTGGTAGGATTGTCAGTTTTACGAGGGTATGTTTGGCAGCATGAGTGAAGGATGCTTTGTTGCGAAATAGGAAGCCTGTTCTAGATTTAACTTTGGATTGGAGATGCTTAATGTGAGTCTGGAAGGAGAGTTTACAGTCTAACCAGACACCTAGGTATTTGTACTTGTCCATATATTCTAAGTTAGAATCGTCCAGAGTAGTGATGCTAGACCGGCGGGCGGGTGCGGGCAGCGATCGGTTGAAGAGCATGCATTTAGTTTTACTAGCATTTAAGAGCAGTTGGAGGCCACAGAAGGAGAGTTGTATGGCATTGAATCTCGTCTGGAGGTTAGTTAACCTCTCTGGGCTAGGTGGGACGTTTGCGTCCCACCCTAGTCAACAGCCAGTGGAATCCCGTGGCGCGATATTCAAATACCTTAGAAATGCTATTACTTCAATTTCTCAAACATATGACTAATTTACACCATTTTAAAGACAAGACTCTCGTTAATCTAAACTGCAAAGAAACGGTAAATTATAATAAATGATTTATATGAACAGCATGGCGTGAAATTAAATGCAATGCCCAAATCTGGCTTCTCACCGGCCTCTGCATGATGAATCAACGCTCAGGGTGGGGACAGACAGCCCATCTCAGTATGGAGCGCAGTTCACAATGCAAATAAATAAATATGGGTTGTATTTACAATGGTGTTTGTTCTTCACTGGTTGCCCTTTTCTTGTGGCAACAGGTCACAAATCTTGCTGCTGTGATGGCACACTGTGGTATTTCACCCAATAGATATGGGAGATTATCAAAATTGGATTTCTTATTAAATTATTTGTGGGTCTGTGTAATCTTAGGGAAGTATGTGTCTCTAATATGGTCATATTTGTCAGGAGGTTAGGAAGTGCAGCTCTGTTTCCACCTCACTTTGTGGGCAGTGTGCACATAGCCTGTCTTCTCTTGAAAGCCAGGTCTGCCTACGGCGGCCTTCCTCAATAGCAAGGCTATGCTCACTGAGTCGGTACAAAGCTTTCCTTCATTTTGGGTCAGTCACATTGGTCAGTTTTTCTGCCACTGTGTACTCTCTGTTTAGAACCAAATAGCATTCTATTTTGCTCAGTTCTTTTGTTAATTCTTTCCACTGTGTCATGTAATTATCTTTTTGTTTTCTCATGATTTGGTTGGGTCAAATTGTGTTGCTTGTCCTGGGGCTCTGTGGTGTCTGTTTGTGTTTTTGAACTCTCTCTTTCTCTCTCTCTCTCTCTCTCTCACACTCACACTCACACACGAACATGCTCAAAACCTTTAAAAAAAAATTTTTATCAGCATATTCTCTTAATTAAGACAGTGCAGATTATGGGCCACCTGAATGCCTACGCCAGAATGGCTGAGCGTTATTCAAAGTCTCTCTGGGGGCCGTCTCCAGCTCATAAGCCTACATTAACATGCGCAATTCTTCTTCCCCGACAGCTGTCATTCACTGTTTCATTCTTCACTCCAATTGATGCTAAAACTATTAACAGCCCCAGTTTTATTAGATTGTTTCTGTTGCACTGCTCTCCCCTTACATGAAGTATGCATGGCACATACACAGTGCGCTTCACACACACACACACACACACACACACACACACACACACACACACACACACACACACACACACACACACACACAGAGAGACTGTCTGGACAGACAACTGCCATTGACTTTGAGAGGTGGCTCAGCTTACCTTTCTACTCTGGTTGGTGCTTTGCTGGACTGCTCTCAACTGTTCTTCGGCTTTACCAACACAAGAGGATAGAGCATCTCTTTGTCTTTGTCTCTCTCCATCCTCTCTCTCCTATATTCTACCCTCTCTCCATCCTCTCTCTCCTATATTCTACCCTCTCTCCATCCTCTCTCTCTATCTTCTACCCTCTCTCCTATATTCTACCCTCTCTCCATCCTCTCTCTCTCCTATCTTCTACACTCTCTCTCCCCTATCTTCTACCCTCTCTCGGCTAATAGAAGGATCGTTTTGCTGCTGAACAGGAAGTGGAGAGTGGTGGAAAGAAATGTCATTTAGAGAAAGAGAGGATGGGAAAGAGAGAGAGAGGAATGACGGGCTATTTTGGACACGAGGTAAAGTGGACATGCATTCGGTCTTTATATTACTGTAGCATAGGCTATGCTGTAGAAAATGTAGGCCTACAAGAAAAACCTTTACCATGATGAGATGATAGGTCTACATGCATTGTGAACTGCGCTCCATACTGAGATGGGCTGTCTGTCCTCACCCTGAGCGTTGATTCATCATGCAGAGGCCCTAGAGAAGCCAGATTTAGACATCGCATATAATTTAACAGTTCCATTTCAAGCCATGCTATTCATATAAATAATGTATAATTTTTTTGCAGCTATTTATCTGGGAAAAGGGAGCATTTTTGGGCGGTAAATGCCGGTAACCTGGTTTGCGCTAATTCTGACTAAAAGACAGGTTGATACAGATGTCTGAACTGGGAGAGACCTTGCACGCAGCATTAAAATCATGCAAGACACATCTATTACTTTTCATCATCTTTTGTTGTTATTGAATTGAATGGTAAGGGGGGACCCTGTGTATTCTTCAAAGATGTCAAGGAACTGTCTTATATGGGACACCATACGAAGGGATGATGACTAACATGTACCACAAGACAAAATGACAACATGAGAGGATAGAGCATCTCTCCCTCTCTGTCTCTCTCCATCCTCCCTCTCTCCTCTCTCCTCTCTCCTCCTATCTTCTTCCCTCTCTCAGCTAAAAGGAGGATAATTTTGCAGCTGAGCAGGAAGTGGAGCTGTCATTTAGGGAGAGAAAAAGAGACTCCCATATCTAATGGGTGAAATTGTCACGTCCTGACCAGTATAAGGGGTTATTTGTTATTGTAGTTTGGTCAGGACGTGGCAGGGGTGTGTTTGTTTAGAGTGTTTCGGGGTTTGTTGGGCTATGTTCTGTTTAAAGAGGGGTGTTTGTTTAGCGTGTTTCGGGGTTTGTTGGGTTATGTTCTTGTTAGTCTATTTCAATGTTAGTTCTAGTATGTCTATTTCTATGTGGTGTTTGTTGGGTTGACCTTCAATTGGAAGCAGCTGCTCCTAGTTGCTTCTAATTGAAGGTCCTATTTAAGAGGGGTGTTTTTCTATGGGATTTTGTGGGTAGTTGTTCCTTGTATAGCTGTACGCCTTACAGGACTGTTTATTGTCGTTGTTTTTGTATACGTTTGTTTTGGTTTTCCTTCTTTCTGCCTAATAAAAAGATGAGTATACATATTCCCGCTGCATTTTGGTCAAATCCATACGACACCTGTGACAGAAATACCACAGTGTGCCATTACAGCAGCAAGATTTGTGACCTGTTGCCACAAGAAAAGGGCAACCAGTGAAGAACAAACACCACTGTAAATACAACCCATATTTATGTTTATTTATTTTCCCTTTTGTACTTTAACTATTTGCACATCATTACAACACTGTCTATAGACATATGACATTTGAAATGTCTTTATTGTTTTGGAAATTCTGTGAGTGTAATGTTTACTGTTCATTTTCATTGTTTATTTCAATGTTATATGTTTCCCATGCCAATAAAGCCCTTTAATTTAATTGAGAGGACTGCGGGGTTATTTGGACGCTTGAGGTAAGTTGAGTCCCTCAACCCTACCCTGCTATTACCTCCGCCCCAACCCTGGGACAATGTCACACTGCCTTCTCTATCAAGTCAATTCACCATCTTGAGCTCTATAGGATTTAATCCAGGTGGTTCTATTCCAGTTCTCGGTCCCCCTCAGATGGCACATTGCTTTTCTTCCAAGCCAACATTAACACACCTGATTCAACAATTCATCAAGCCCTTGAGTAGATGAATCAGGTGATGCTAATTTGAATCACCTGAACATGATGAGATTATTATGGATAAGGGCGAGAATCTTTTTGTTGTTGTCAAACGTCAGTCAAGCATCGATCATCATGTCACCAGAATAAGACCCTCGACATTTATTGGAAAGGAGCATCAAGTTCATACCGTGCACTTCCACCACCCTGTGAAGTTCATCATAACTTATTTCATCTGTAGCCTAATAAACTGCATGGTTTCCTGAGTCGTAATGGGAGGAGCACACACCATATCATTGCGTGACTCCAAGTTTACTTCGATTTGATGGTTATAATATCAATATTTGCGCATAAAGGCATTTCCACCTCCATTTGTCGCATTATACATTTTACCGACACAGAAAGATCCCACCATTTCGAACAAACAAATTATCTGTCTGCATTTATAAAATTGTACTGAAACTTCATCGTGATTTTTTAAAATATATGGTATGATTTTACTTGCATAAACTTTACTCACCTCGATCCTCCCTCCCAAAATAAAATAAAACAATAATAATAATAAAATAACACTTAACCAGCACTTCCCCTTTTATCTGTGTCTGGTGTTATCTAGGTCTTCAGCCAGCATGGAACAAAGGGGGGGGGGGGGGGCATACAAAACTCTGCTGTGCCAGATTTCTGCCTGCTTGATATACATGAAAACATGAAATTACCCAGGAAATCGATAGAATATCACTCAGAGATGCACAAAGGCAATTTAACATTCAAAATGGGTGAAACTTTCCTTTAGGTTCTGTCTTGACTTTGGAAAGAGTAATAGCTACCTGGTCTGAAAATAGTGATGGTTGAGAAGGCAGTTAACATTTCCAATTCTGATATCTTCTTTAATTGTGATGTATTCAACCCAGATGCAAATTAAGTTGCATAATTTTTATAAAACCTTTGGTGGCATCCCACATCCCATCGACTGAATTTTTATTGGCAAGCTCTGGCTTTGCTGGGGGTCCAGAGAAACTGCACTACACCAGTGGTCCCATTCAGAGCCAGTCGGAGCCAGTCACCACTGGTCATATTGTGAAGGATACTCTCTAGAGTAGAGGTTTATACAGTTGTGAACCGTTGTGATGCCATCAGCCATTCAGGTGGAATATGGTGGAGATTTATTAAAAAAATGGGATGCGGAGGTGAGAGAGAACAGAGGGCAGGGGATGAGGGAGGGGAGGAAGAGGTGGGAGGGCTTGACAGGAAGGGGATGAGGGAGGGGAGGAAGAGGTGGGAGGGCTTGACAGGAAGGGGATGAGGGAGGGGAGGAAGAGGTGGGAGGGCTTGACAGGAAGGGGATGAGGGAGGGGAGGAAGAGGTGGGAGGGCTTGACAGGAAGGGGGTGAGGGAGGGGAGGAAGAGGTGGGAGGGCTTGACAGGAAGGGGGTGAGGGAGGGGAGGAAGAGGTGGGAGGGCTTGACAGGAAGGGGATGAGGGAGGGGAGGCAGATGTGGGAGGGCTTGACAGGAAGGGGGTGAAGGAGGGGAGGAAGAGGTGGGAGGGCTTGACAGGAAGGGGGTGAGGGAGGGGAGGAAGAGGTGGGAGGGCTTGACAGGAAGGGGATGAGGGAGGGGAGGAAGAGGTGGGAGGGCTTGACAGGAAGGGGATGAGGGAGGGGAGGAAGAGGTGGGAGGGCTTGACAGGAAGGGGATGAGGGAGGGGAGGAAGAGGTGGGAGGGCTTGACAGGAAGGGGGTGAGGGAGGGGAGGAAGAGGTGGGAGGGCTTGACAGGAAGGGGATGAGGGAGGGGAGGAAGAGGTGGGAGGGCTTGACAGGAAG
This sequence comes from Salmo trutta, assembly GCF_901001165.1. Taxonomy (NCBI): domain Eukaryota; kingdom Metazoa; phylum Chordata; class Actinopteri; order Salmoniformes; family Salmonidae; genus Salmo; species Salmo trutta. The sequence goes on along the minus strand of NC_042970.1, from coordinate 33,142,496 downwards.
GGGGTGAGGGAGGGGAGGAAGAGGTGGGAGGGCTTGACAGGAAGGGGATGAGGGAGGGGAGGAAGAGGTGGGAGGGCTTGACAGGAAGGGGATGAGGGAGGGGAGGAAGAGGTGGGAGGGCTTGACAGGAAGGGGGTGAGGGGGTGAGCTGACAGATATACGTACATGGGACACTGGCATCCTGGGAGAACATACTAGGGAGGGTGGAGGAGGGAAAGTAGGGGTTGCAGTGACAGCCAATGCGCTTCTCATCCTCTATCTGTCACTGGATGCCCTCTATGGTGCTGTGGAATGAAAGCTATCTAGACTGCACAGATAGCCTGCCTCACACAGGCACGTACACACACAGCCACATGTACACAAGTGTACATGTAGGAACCATTGTATAGACCAGTGTTTCACAACTCCCGTCCTCCAGTAACTCAGACAGCACACATCTTTGTTGTAGCTCCAGACAAACTCATCCGATTCAACTCGTTGAGGGCTCAATGATTAGTTGACAAGTTGAATTAGGTGTCCAGGTCCACAACAACAATGTATGCTGTTGGGAGTATTCGAGGACTACAGTTGGGGAACGCTGGTATAGATCATCCACACACACAGTTATATACACTGACACACACATTTTAACTGATTATGTATTCAGGCCAACATAACAGGATGGACTATCGGCCCTCTGTGAAATGACTTGGCCAGTGGTTATATCTTTCAGTTGATGCTTCCATCATTTGACATGATGCCCCTCCTAAATGTTATATTGAGAGCTGCCTTAGGGCCAGAGTTGGTCTCTAAGCATCATTGTGTTCACAGAAGAAACTAATTTCACACCCCATTAGACATGTGAAAACCACAATGGCAAGTAAACAAACAGAGACAGAACAGCTGCCTGGTGCATGATAACCAACAACACTGATTTATAAACCCGTATCCTCAAACATTGTGAGATGGACCTTGTTTCCTCGAGTGTATAGGTTGAGATCTCGATTTGGTCAGTATTTCCTACACAGTAGCTCTTTTTCTTATGGTCAAATACAATTATAGAATGCTTTTTAGGTCTACTAAACACCTACTACTGCCAGACAGACTCCCCTACTGCCAGACAGACTCCCCTAATGCCAGACAGACTCCCCTACTGCCAGACAGACTCCCCTACTGCCAGACAGACTCCCCTAATGCCAGACAGACTCCCCTACTGCCAGACAGACTCCCCTACTGCCAGACAGACAGACTCTCCTACTGCCAGACAGACTCCCCTACTGCCAGACAGACTCCCCTACTGCCAGACAGACTCCCCTACTGCCAGACAGACTCTCCTACTGCCACACAGACTCTCCTACTGCCACACAGACTCTCCTACTGCCAGACAGACTCTCCTACTGCCACACAGACTCTCCTACTGCCACACAGACTCTCCTACTGCCACACAGACTCTCCTACTGCCAGACAGACTCTCCTACTGCCACACAGACTCCCCTACTGCCAGACAGACTCTCCTACTGCCAGACAGACTCCCCTACTGCCAGACAGACTCCCCTACTGACAGACAGACTCTCCTACTGCCAGACAGACTACCCTCACAGATGGGAATCCATGACTGGTTGCATCACTGCCTTGTATGGCAACTGCTCGGCCTCCGACCGCAAGGCACTACAGAGGGTAATGTGAACGGCCCAGTACATCACTGGGGCCAAGCTTCCTGCCATCCAGGACCTCTATACCAGGTGGTGTCAGAGGAAGGCCCTAAAAATTGTCAAAGACTCCAGTCACCCTAGTCATAGACTGTTCTCTCTGCTACCGCACAGCAAGCGGTACCGGAGCGCCAAGTCTAGGTCCAAGAGGCTTCTAAACAGCTTCAACCCCCAAGCCATAAGACTCCTGAACATCTAATCAAATGGCTACCCGGACTATTTGCATTGCCCCCCCCCCCCCTTTACACCGCTGCTACTCTCTGTTGTTTTCATCTATGCATAGTCACTTTAATAATTCTACCTACATGTACATATTACCTCAACTAACCGATGCCCCCGCACATTGACTCTGTACTGGTACCCCCCTGTATATAGTCTCGCTATTGTTATTTTACAGCTGCCCTTTAATTACTTGTTACTTTTATTTCTTATTCATATTTTTTTTAATGCATTGTTGGTAAGGGGCTTGTAAGTAAGAATTTCACTGTAAGGTCTACCCTTGTTGTATTCGGCGCATGTGACTAGTAACATTTCATCTGATACCTGTAGATGCTTCCAGTTTTCAGAATAAGAACTCTGTGTGCATTGCCAATAGTAAGCTCTCAAACAAAGACACTGTAAACATGCTATGGCATGTTTGATTAAATTCCAGCCTAAATCTTCATGTATTACTGGTGTACAGTGGGGTAATGAGATGATATGAAGCAGGCTGTCACTATCCCCCTCTGTGCCAGAGGCCCCATTAGCTTCTACAAACACACTTCAGGGGTGGCATTTAAAGAGCTTCCTCTCTTCCTCTCTATCCCTAATGTTCTCTCCTTTAAATGTGCGGAAGGTCAATTTAGATCTCCTCATCAATGATTCTATGTCCTAATTGGCTCTAGCTCTGATCAAACAGCATCTTGTCTTGTCTTCCCTTACCTTCCATCACTCACATCAGTCATTTTTTCTCTCTCTTTCTCTCTCTCTTTCTCCCTCTCTTTTATTGTCCGTCTTATCCACTCCACTAATCTACTTGTCCTATAATCCTCTCTGTCTGTCGTGTCCCTCTCTTGACTAGCCCCAGACTGTAACTCAAGGTACACAATGGCTCAAAGGGCTCACTGACATGCCTTTCATTCTCCTCTTCTGTTCTCTTTTCTCCTTTCACACAAATGTCTGTCTTTTCTCTTACTTTCTCTCTATCGCTCTTCAGGGTCACGAAGTTTGATGGGGCGATTAATGTGTTTTTTCACTCAACCCCCTGTTGAATAAAGGACAGTTTGAGGTCACTGTCTATCTCTGATGCCATGGAACACTACGATCTCTGACATAGAATCATTGATGAGGAGATCTAAATTGACCTTCTGCACATTTAAAGGAGAGAAAATGATGGATAGAGAGGAAGAGAGGAAGCTCTTTAAATGCCACCCCTGAAATGTGTTTGTTGAAGCTAATGGGGCCTCCCCATGGAAATCTATCCCCCGCTGCTTCTCTGTTTCTTCTTACTCTCCGTACTATCTCCCTCTCTGTCATTTTTCCATTTTGTCCCCACTCCTTCTGTGTTAGTGCATTTTATTTAGGGAGTATGTACAGTACCAGTCAAAAGTTTGGACAAACCAACTCATTCAAGGGTTTTTCTGTATTTTACTATTTTCTACATTGTAGAATAATAGTGAAGACTTCAAAACTATGAAGTAACACATGGAATCATGTAGTAACCAAAAAAGTGTTAAACAAATCAAAATATATTTTTGAGTTTAGATTCTTCAAAGTAGCCACCCTTCGCCTTGATGACGGCTTTGCGCTCTTGTCATTCTCTCAACCAGCTTCATGAGGTAGTCACCTTTCAATTAACAGGTGTGCCTTGTTAAAAGTTAATTTGTGGACTTTCATTCCTTCTTAATGCATTTGAGGCAATCAGTTCTGTTGGGACAAGGTTGGGGTGGTATACAGAATATAGCCATATTTGATAAAATACAAAGTCCATATTATGGCAAGAATAGCTCAAATAAGCAGAGAAATGACAGTCCTTTAAGACATGAAGGTCAGTCAATCCGGAAAGTTTCTTCAAGTGCAGTCGCAAAAACCATCAAGCACTATAATGAAACTGGCTCTCATAAGTTCCGCCACAGGAAAGGCCCAGAGTTACCTCTGCTGCAGAGGATAAGTTCATTAGACATACCAGCCTCAGAAATTGCAGCCCAAATACATGCTTCACAGAGTTCAAGTAACAGACACATCTCAACATCAACTGTTCAGAGGAGACCGCATGAATCAGGCCTTCATGGTCGAATTGCTGCAAAGAAACCACTACTAAAGGACACCAATAATAAGAAGAGACTTGCTTGAGCCAAGAAACAAGCAATGGACATTAAACTGGTGGAAATCTGTCCTTTTGGTCTGATGAGTCCAAATGTAAGATTTTTGGTTCCAACCCCTGTGTCATTGTGAGACGCACAGTAGGTGAACGGATGATCGCCGCATGTGTGGTTTCCACCGTGACGCATGGAGGAGGAGGTGTGCTAGTTTGGGGGTGCTTTGCTGGTGACACTATCGGGATTTATTTAGAATTCATGGCACACTTAACAAGCTTGGCTACCACAGCATTCTGCAGCGATAAGCCATCCCATCTGGTTTGCGCTTAGTAGGACTATCATTTGTATTTTAACAGGACAATGACCCAACACACCTCCAGGCTGTGTAAGGGCTATTTGATCAAGAAGGTGCGGGATGGAGTGTTGCATCAGATGACCTGGCCTCCACAATCACCCGACCTCAACCCAATTGAGATGGTTTGGGATGAGTTGGACCGCAGAGTGAAGGAAAAGCAGCCAACAAGTGCTTAGCATATGTGGGAACTCCTTCAAGACTGTTGGAAAAGCATTCCAGGTGAAGCCGGTTGAGAGAATGCCAAGAGTGTGCAAAGCTGTTATCAAGGCAAAGGGTGGCTACTTTGAATAATCTAAAATACATAATATGTTTTGATTTGTTTAACACTTTTTTGGTTACTACATGATTCCATATGTGTTATTTCATGGTTTTGATGTCTTCACTATTATTCTACATTGTAGAAAATAGTAAAAAAGAATGAAAAACCATTGAATGAGTAGGTGTGTCCAAACTTTTGACTGGTACTGTATGTCTGAGTCGCTGGGTGACATGTTACAGTGTTGTTGCATTTTAAATGGCACAGTCTCAGTTTTGATGTCCCCTCCAGCTGATCTTTCTGCTGCACTAATAAGGTCAGACTCATGCTGCATTTCAGCCTTCAAGGGCGATGCAAGCTGGGGCTGAATGTACTGTAAATCAGAGCTTAAGCACATCCTAATTTAATTCTCAATGGCTTTATCGACTAGGTGTCTGGGATTAATATTTTAGTCGTTTGTGAAAAAGATCAGTCATCTTCAGAAAAACCCATCCACTCCTCCTGAATGTAATTTCTTTGAGTAGACTGTTTTATTAGTATCAATTCAATAATAATTTGTTATTGTCTTTGTGGGATAACTCATCTAGCTCATTTTATTTATTCTAATTTTTTATTGAATTTGAAAACATACAATCTACCTGCAGTGAAGCCGCTCAACATTTACATTACATCCAGTCATCTAGCAGACACTCCCATACAGAGCGACCAACAGGATCAACCAGGGTCAAGCGTCCCGCCAAAGGACACAAGGACAGATTCCCCACCCAGTCGAATCGGGGACGCAAATCAGCAAGCTCTCGGCCACCGGCCCAAGCTCCCAACCGCCAGGCCATCAACCATCCAAGACCCCCCCCACAATTCCCCTCGAGAGCTGCCCCTCAACCATCCAAGACCCCCCCCCACAAGTCCCCGCCCAATTTTTTGTATTTCTAGGGTAAATTTTAGATTAATGTTATGCTTTTGGGGAGACCAGAAACAGGCTACTTGAGGGCAATAACAGAACAAATGGTCTATTGATTCTGTACCCTCACACCAAACACTGCAGAGCTGCGATGGTTGTATTCCCCAAATATTCAAAATGTTGTTGGTGGCAAGAATTCTGTACAATAATTTTAGCTGAAAAGCACGAAATCTTGAATCTTGCATCATTTTATATACTGTATCAACTCATACACCCTGTGCCATGGAATAGGAACATCAAAAATCTGTATGGAACAATCTGTATGACACAGCTGTCAACATTCTGGTCCCCTAAGGTAACTGGTATATTGTTCCTCCGACAGTTTTGATCCTTTATATTGGGCAGACAGACCAGTTCCCTACTTCCTCCCTCTCCATTTTTGGTGTAGTGCTGTAATCTATTGGTTGTAATCTTGGATTGAGCAGACCTTCCCATACTAGCTCCATTAAAGACAAAATTCTACCATTCCAATTTACAATATCATTTAAAAACACAATACCGTTCTCAAACATCTTTTCCATAAATACAGGTATTTTATTAACCAGCACATTTGAGTTCAACCATAATATTTGTTGTAAAATTTGTTCTATCTTTTCAGGGGGTGAAATTTAAATTGTAACCAGCTACGCATTGCTTTTTTGAAAAAAAGATGTACTGAGAACGTTTAATTTTCAATTAATCGAAAATGAGAAATGGTTGCACAAAGGCAAAATGGGCATTTTTAAACAATGGATGAGCTTTTCTTAGCAATCTACAGTTGAAGTCGGAAGTTTACATACACCTTAGCCAAATACATTTAAACTCAGTTTTTCAGAATTCCTGACATTTATTCCTACTAAAAATCCCCTTTCTTAGGTTAGTTAGGATCACCACTTTATTTTAAGAATGTGAAATGTCAGAATAATAGTAGAGAGAATGATTTATTTCAGCTTTTATTTCTTTCATCACATTCCCAGTGGGTCAGAAGTTTACATACACTCAATTAGTATTTGGTAGCATTGCCTTTAAATTGTTTAACTTGGGTCAAACATTTCGGGTAGTCTTCCACAAGCTTCCCACAAAAAGTTGGGTGAATTTTGGCCCATTCCTCCTGACAGAGCTGGTGTAACTGAGTCAGGTTTGTAGGCCTCCTTGCAAGCGACACACTTTTTCTGTTCTGCCCACAAATGTTCTATAGGATTGAGGTCAGGGCTTTGTGATGGTCACTCCAATACCTTGATTTTGTTGTCCTTACGCCATTTTGCCACAACTTTGGAAGTATGCTTGGGGTCATTGTTCATTTGGAAGACCCATTTGCGACCAAGCTTTAACTTCCTGACTGATGTCTTGAGATGTTGCTTCAATATATCCACATAATTTTCCCTCCTCATGATGCCATCTATTTTGTGATGTGCACCAGTCCCTCCTGCAGCAAAGCACCCCCACAACATGATGCTGCCACCCCCGTGCTTCACGGTTGGGATGGTTTTCTTCGGCTAGCAAGCCTCCCCCTTTTTCCTCCAAACATAACGATGGTGATTATGGCCAAAGAGTTATATTTTTGTTTCATCAGACCAGAGGACATTTCTCCAAAAAGTAAGATCTTTGTCCCCATGTGCAGTTGCAAACCGTAGTCTGGCTTTTTTATGGCGGTTTTGGAGCAGCGGCTTCTTTCTTGCTGAGCAGCCTTTCAGGGTATGTCGATATAGGACTCGTTTTACTGTGGATATAGATACTTTTGTACCGGTTTCTTCCAGCATCTTCACAAGGTCCTTTGCTGTTGTTCTGGGATTGATTTGCACTTTTCGCACTAAAGTACGTTCATCTCTAGGAGACAGAACACTTCTCCTTCCTGAGCGGTATGACGACTGCGTGGTCCTATTGTGTTTATACTTGCGTACTATTGTTTGTACAGATGAACGTGGTACCTTCATGCATTTGGAAATTGCTCCCAAGATTGAACCAGACTTGTGGAGGTCTCCAATTTTTTTTCTGAAGTCTTGGCTGATTTATTTTGATTTCCCCATAATGTCAAGCAAAGAGGCACTGAGTTTGAAGGTAGGACTTGAAATATATCCACAGGTACACCTCCAATTGACTCAAATTATGTCAATTAACCTATCAGAAGCTTCTAAAGACATGACATACTTTTCTGGAATAATCCAAGCTATTTAAAGGCACAGTCAACTTAGTGTATGTAAACTTCTGACCAACTGGAATTGTGATACAGTGAATTATAAGTAAAATAATCTGTCTGTAAACAATTGTTGGAAAAATTACTTGTATCATGCACAAAGTAGGTGTCCTAACCGACTTGCCAAAACTATAGTTTGTTAACAAGAAATTTGTGGAGTGGTTGAAAAACAAGTTTTAATGACTCCAACCTAAGTGTATGTAAACTTCAGACTTCAACTGTACTTGAGAACTATTTTGGATTCAAGTAAGTGAAGCTTTTAGAGAGAAGTTTGTTGCTTTCATATGTAATCATCTCAGCCCACCCAGTTCATATTCCTTATATAGACAGGCCCGCTTTATCTTGTCTGGTTTAGCATCCCAGAAAAAGCGAGAAAAGAATCCAAGAGTATGCAAAGCTGTCATCAAGGCAAAGGGTGGCTACTTTGAAGAATCTCAAATATATAATATATTTTGATTTATTTAACACTTTTTTGGTTACTGCATGATTCCATATGTGTTATTTCATAGTTTTGATGTCTTCAATACTATTCTACAATGTAGAAAATAGTAAAAATACAGAAAAACCCTTGAATGAGTAGGTGTGTCCAAACGTTTGACCTGTACTGTATATATAAAGTCTGCTATGAATACCAGGCCTGGCTTCTTAGATGTTTCATGCTGTTCTATTATTTCTAGTAGTTGTCGTATATCTTCTCTAATGTATCGTCCATGTAAAAACCCTGTCTGATCAGGATGAACAATACCTGGCAAAACCTTTTTAATTCTGAGTGCTAAGCATTTCGCTAGTATTTTTACATCACAACATTGAAGTGGAAGAGGCATACTGGATCTTTATATTTGCCATTTGGGTCTTGTTTTAATAGTAGTGAAATCAGACCTTCCTGCTAAGTACCTGACAGACTACCGTTTCTATAGAAGTAGTTAAAACACGATAATAATGGAGCTTTGAGTATATAAAAAAGGCGTGATATACAGTCCCTCTACTGGTATGCAATCAAGCTCTGGGGTTCTTCCAGTCTGAAAGGATTTAATAACCTCAAAGAGTGCTTCCTATGTAATTCGGCCTTCGCACTGATCTTTTTGTGCATTTGTAAATGTGTCATATTTTTTATTATTTGGAAAGAATTCCTTACTGTAATCGGCGTCATTCAAAGGGTGAAGAGGAGACAGAAAAGAAAACATCTGGAGCCAATTGGTAAATGCAGAGGGTCTTTTACTTAGTTATAAGGAATTATTATCACTTTACAAGGTACCTGTAACACCTAAAGATTTTGCAATTGTTTTAGATGCCATTCCCTCAGGTGTTGCTTTATTATTCAGGAACGTGTCAAGACCTGACCCTCAGAGCCTACCTTCAGTTGACCCTGTTGACTCATCAGTAGGAAAGATTTGTTTCTCTTTTGGTCCATTCAACAACAGAGCGATACGAACCTTGTTTCAGCAGGATGTTGTATCTATACCTTATGTCATGCCTTATTGGAATGGATTTATTGATAATATCTGTTGGGAAAAAGTTTGGATGTTGCCACATACATACCTACTTGTTAACAAAATTAAGGAAGTTTCCTTTAAAAATATTCAGAAATATTATCCTGCCAACCACTATATGAAGAAGTTTAAGGAAAACATCAACTCAAATTGCTCCTTTTGTAATGACCACCCAGAAACAGTGTTGCATCTTTTTTGGCATTGTATTCATGTAAGAAAACTGTGGCAAGACATCAGTAGATTTATAATTGAACACATTTATGAAGATCTTACACTATTGTGGAGAGATGTACTGCTTGGATTCTTTACCTATGATAGAAATAAGCTGAAACATTTTTATGTAATTCATTTCATTATTCTTTTGGCCAAATTTCATATTCACAAATGTAAATATACAAACAAAAAAACACATTTTTTTACCTTACAAAAATAATTTGAACAGTATTTTAAGACAATTAAATACTCTACTAACAAAAAAGCTGTTAGAATTATAAGTGTATGTATGTCCCTTAATAAGGTCCTTGTGTAATGTGATATTGTTCCCCCTAGCCCAGTTGTCCATTGTATATTATTCATATGTACTTGTGTATACTTGTGTTCCCACATGTACTTCCTGTATTGATTTGTATTGATTTGTTGTCAATAAAAATAAAAATGAAAAAAATGAAAAAAAAGCCTGTCTGTCATGTTCATTGAGTGGGTTAAGACGAACCGTCACTCCAAAACTAGCGGTCCAATGGAGACTCATTGTCTACGCCTCCCTCTAAACCCCGCCCTTCATGGAAAAATAATGCCAAAACTCGCAAAGAAACAGACATCGAACGCAAAGATACGAGGAGCGTAACCAAAAGGTAGTACATGCAGGCAAGAGCATAGGCAAAATGTATTCAATACGATAGGTTTCTCGGAAAGTTTAACCGAAAAAAATGTTGCACTCATTTTCAAATATTTAAAAAAAATATTTGTCATATAGTTTTGTTCTCGCTTTAAAATTATTTGCAACAAGTTTTGGTGTTTTGTTTTTGATGTCTTATTTTTGTTTACAATTCTATACATTTTACTTTCAATTATTTGGTTTTTGATATCCACATCCATTATTTCACCCGTCCTCGAAAATATAATGTTTACATTCTCAACTTTATTTTTCATGTTCATGATTTATTTTATTTTGAATTCAATACATATGGCGTGAAATTGACCCCATACATTAGATCGTTCTTGAATAAATTCCTCCAGTTCTTTTTGTTTTTCCTCTAACTTGTTTTGTACCTCTGTTCTACTGCTTTTATTGCCATCTACCTGTACTGTTAGTTCCTGTATTTCTCTTGTTCGTCTTGTCTCTTTAGACAGAAACTGTTTTTTCTTTACTGATGAATAATGAATTTTATGACCTCTGAAGGTACATTTAAAAGTATCTCAAACAATAAGGGGATTGGTGGAACCTACTGTATATTGTACTGGAAAAATTATGTTATAAATGATTTTGTCTTAGTTAAGAACAAATTGTCTCCCATTAGACTTTGATAAAATATCCAATTATCCATTTCAAGCTCCTTTTATTTGTCAAGTCATGTGTTGGAGGTGTGTGTGTGTGTGTGTGTGTGTGTGTGTGTGTGTGTGTGTGTGTGTGTGTGTGTGTGTGTGTAGCACACCGGGAAATGGCCTTGAAAAACCTCCCGTAGCGACAAAGATCTAGGCATGTACATGGTCGAGAGAGCGAGAGAGGAGCGAGAGAGCGAGAGAGCGAGATGTCAGTCAAACCACTGTGTTCTAATCTAAAATCCAATTAAATTACTCAGAGTCTCCAACCTCACCATAATTTCCCCAGCAGCACCCTCCGGCTTCTGCAGATTTGTATTCTCTCTCTGTTTCTCTCCCCTCATTTTCCCTTAGTATGTACTTCTCGCTTTTTTCTGAATACACTACTGTGTTTTCCCATAATTCCTTGCTTTGTGAAGTTTAGTGCACATGTGGCGACGGCGAGGGTTTGATAGTTAGACAGGTAGACGCTAGGGAATGTCTTTGTTTACTCGTGTATTTGAGTACTACTTGTGTGTGTGTGTGTGTGTATGTGTGTGTGTGTGTGTGTGTGTGTGTGTGTGTGTGTGTGTGTGTGTGTGTGTGTGTGTGTGTGTGTGTGTGTGTGTGTGTGTGTGTGTGTGTGTGTGTGTGTGTGTGTGTGTGTGTGTGTGTGTGCAAGACAGAGAGAGAGAGAGAGCATGATACACTCTTAGAATTAGTGGTGACTAGTGAAGAAACCCTGGAGATCCTCAAGGAAACCCTGGAGTTTGTCAAGGAACCATTGCTAGTCAATGGTTTGAATTTGCACCTTTGGTTAGATGAGGGGTTCTTGGAGACACCTTTACTGGTTCAATGTAGCCAGAGGAAGAAGCTAAACAAGAGGTCTGTACACAAAAAAAAAATCCCATGAAGTTAGGAATTTTTGTATGGAACTCAATGAGAAAATGTCTAATTTGGTCAACAAAAAATGTAATTGCTCAGTTGCTACGTGGGGCTTATTTGATCAAATTAGAAGTTTTGTAATGGTTAGGTTGTTACAAATGCACTGATATAAGTGGACGCACGTGGCATTTCTGCAACTTTGAAAAAACAACTTTATATCGGAGTTGTGGCTGTTGTCATAGGATTTGGCCGGTGTAGGCCGTCATTGTAAATAAGAATTTGTTCTTAACTGACTTGCCTGGTTAAATAAAGGTTAAATAAAAAATATAAAAAATAAAATAGAGATGGATATAACCAGTTTTATCATGGACATTGCTATTGAGGGCTTCCACCAGTTTAAAGTAGTCAACTGGGTGGAGATTCCTAATAGTTGGGAGCAGTCAGTGGGGAAGAATAAGAAAATGTAATACTTTAAAATGGAGATAGACTCAATGGCACTGCCCATGCTGTCACAGGCGCTATAATGGCACAGATACAAAGACAAGTAAACTCTATGGCCTGTTGTTCACATGCATATCTGCCCTCGTATTGGCTAGAATGGTCCCACCTGATCTCTTCTCCCGCCTGCCTTCCATCTTTGTATTTCCTGTGAGTGGATTTGATTAATCTGGTGTGTTTTGCACAGGGTGAAAGTTCATTGCATTCCTTTTGGAACTGGGCCGCCTCCCGCGTGTGAGCCAGGTGCCCCGTTCAAAGCCCATAGCGAACTCGGCTTAAAACAAAGGTGATGTAATTAAGCACAAGGAGTAATGAGTAGGATTCTTTACACATGGGTTCCTCGAATAGCCTTTTCAGAGGCATAGGCGCAAGAAGTAGGGGTGCTGCACCCCCTGAAAAATCTGAAGAAAAAAATGTATATGAATAAATAAATAAAATCACAAAAGTAGTGCACTAGGCCTTTACTTATTAGCGAACCAATGTAGACTTCAGTAGCATGCACACATTTGTTTTGTAGCATCTCAGCTTTGGCAAAAAGGTAGTTGTATTATTAACAACAGTATCTTGCAGGATTCAATAGTTGGAATTGTAAGAGCTGTTGCCCTCTCCCTTTCTCCGCGATTGTCATTCTCATGTACAGTATTCAGAAAGAGCAAAACCCTGTCCTCAAACATTTACATCAAAAGGTGCAGAGTTATGGGCAAAGACACAAAACACCCACATCAAATTAAATATTTTTCTTGATCAAATAACATGGAAAACAATCACATTTTGTGCAGTATTAATTTACCATCCTTACAAACCACTTAATGTAAATGTACATTACTGTATTGTACATAGGCTGGTCATCTAGGTTTATACCTGTAGACTTTACATCACCATGAAGAAAAACAATGACCAATAAGGTAATTGAGTACATTGAGACATCAAGTGGTTTGTGATGTTGTGGCTCAGTTGATAGAGCATGGTGTTTGCAATGCTAGGGTTGTAGGTTTGATTCCCACGGGGGACCAGTATGAAAATGTATTGACTCACTACTGTCTGTTTCTCTGAATAAGAGCTACTTTAGAAAAGGAATTAATAGATAATTTCAGTTTTCACACATAAATAAGGTTCATTTGCAAAGTATTTCAAGAAACTGGAAAACATATATCAAGCAAGTATTTTTATATTCCACAGGTATTATCACATTCACTTTTTTGTACAGATAATTATCAGACTCAAGTTACAAATGCTAGTAAACACTCAAATACATTTAGTTGAAAAAAATCACAAAAGTAGTGCACTGGGCCTTTATTAGTCCTGTATTAGTGGCTGATATAGACATCTTCAGTGCAGGCAACAACAAAAAACTTCTGCATCTCCCCTCTCTGTAAAAAAAAAAATCGCACCAACACCAAACTACTTCCCGCAGCTGTGTTCAGAGGGGTTCAAGGATTTTTTTGAACTGGAAAAGGTTCCCTCTATGGCCATTTTCATTTTTAGAACCCCGAAAGGTCCTTCCAGACTCCTTTACTTATAAGAGTGCGGGATACAGACTAGAGAAGGGGTTCTCAAAGTGGGGTCAGCCGCAGAGATGGGAAGTACTTCTGTTACATGTATTTGAAATATGTATTTCAATTACTTCTGAGTATTTTTTAATATGTATTACACTGCGCTGAACTACACTCCAATGTATTTTGTAACAAGATACTTTTGAGAGCTGTACATTTGTATTTTCAAAATGCAAAATACTTTTCTATATTTTATTTTTTATTGCGGTTCACAATTTTGTGGGCCCCTTTCAACCTGCATTGGTGTCAGAAGTCTGATGGCACTACTTTGTGATAAGAGCATCTGCTAAATGAATTAAATAGAGTTATATAAAAATGGACAATTGCAAAGCACGCTGAGTATTATTCTAATGTCCTCTGTCCAACACAAGGCCAATAACAACCAGTGTGCTTTGCAGTTCATTTTGGTATGTTCATTTTCATGTACAGTGCATTCGGAAAGTATTCAGACCCCTTGACTTTTTCCACATTTTGTTGAGTTACAGCCTTATTCTAAAATGTATTAAATATTTTCCCCCTCATCAATATACACATAATAACAAAGCAAAAACATGTCTTTACAAATGTGTGCAAATGTATAAAAAAAACATGAAATATCACATTCACATAAGTATTCAGACCATTTACTCAGTACTTTGTTGAAGCAGCTTTGGCAGCGATTACAGCCTCAAGTCTTCTGGGGTATGATGCTGCAAGCTTGGCACACCTGTATTTGGGGAGTTTCTCCCATTCCTCTCTGCAGAGCCTCACAAGCACTCTCAGGTTGGATGGGGAGTGTTGCTGCACAGCTATTTTCAGGTCTCTCCAAAGATGTTCGATCTGGTTGAAGTCCGAGCTCTGTCTGGGCCACTCAAGAACATTCAGAGACTGGTCCTGAAGCCACTCCTGCGTTGTCTTTGCTGTGTGCTTAACGTCATTGCCCTGTTGGAAGGTGAACCTTCGCCCAGTCTGAGGTCCTGAGCGCTCTGGAGCAGGTTTTCATTAAGGATCTCGCTGTACTGCTCCGTTCATCTTTGCCTCAATCCTGACTAGTCTCCCAGTCCCTGCCGCTGAAAAACATCCCCTGTCGCTTGGCTTGAATGCCAAGCGGCAGGTCTGGAGGAAACCTGGCACCATCCCTATGATGAAGCATGGTGGTGGCAGTATCATGCTGTGGGGATGTTTTTCAGCGGCAGACACTGGGAAGCTAGTCAAGATCGAGGGAAAGATGAACGGAGCAAAGTACACATTGATCCTTGACGAAAACCTGCTCCAGAACGCTCAGGTCCTCAGACTGGGGCGAAGGTTCACCTTCCAACAGGACACCGACCCTAAGCACACAGCCAAGACAACGCAGGAGTGGCATCAGGACAAGTCTCTGAATGTCCTTGAGTGGCCCAGCCAGAGCCCGGACTTGAACCTGACCGAACATCTCTGGAGAGACCTGAAAATAGCTGTGCAGCGACGATCCCCATCCAACCTGACAGAGCTTGAGAGGATCTGCAGAGAAGAATGGGAGAAACTCCCCAAATGCAGATGTGCCAAGCTTGTAGTGTCATACCCAAGAAGACTCAATGCTGTAATCGCTGCCTAAGTTACTTCAAAAAAGTACTGAGTAAATGGTCTGAATACTTTTGTAAATGTGATATTTCAGTTATTGTTTTTTTTATAAATGTTTAAAAATGTCTACAAACTGTTTTTGCTTTGTCATTCTGGGGTATCGTGTGTAGATTGATGAGGGGAAAAAACAATTGAATCAATTTTAGAATAAACTGTAATTTAACAAAATGTGGAAAATTCAAGGGGTATGAATACTTTCAAATGCATATGTTCGCTCAAGGTCTGCTTGACAGATTCCCAGACAAACCTCATCCCCATGCCTTCTCCCCTTTATATGTCACCTATTTTATCCTTCACTTTATTCATCCCTCAAACACGTTGACACATCTCATAATTTATGTAGGTTAACGTTTCACCCTCTCACATGTAGAGATTGAAATGGTCGGATATGGACTGACAGTATCTTTTCCATCCAATTGGCGACAGATTTTACTATGAATATTGTGTATTCCGCATAAAGAAAATATGTGCATATTCCCACCAGTGGTAGGCCTATGTTTCCACCAAATGGATTTGATAAAAATCAGTGCGTGATGAGGTAGTGCACACACAATGTATTTGTTGGTTTATGTGTTGTCTTACATTTTCATGTGCCGAATAAAAATCTAAAATTGAATGTTTCCATCGCATTCTTATTCTTAACTACCGATAGTTTTGTCACAGGTCTTGGCAAATGCGCTCTAGCCAACAGTTTGCAGATATAGTGCGGGTAGGCTGTGCGGGTTGGCTAGTCTAGGCTATATGATGAGATTATTATGGATAATTATAGATAATTATCTGTCAGTAAAATTACTTATGGGAGAAATGGCGGTGGAAACGACATTATGCAAAAATATTGATATAATAACCATCAAATCAAAGTAAACTTGGAGTCACGCGATGATACCATGCAGTTTATTATGATACAGATTAAATAAATGATGAACTACACAGGGTGGTGAAAGTGCACTATGATCTTGATGCTCATTTCCGATAAATATTGAGGGTCTTACTCTGGTGACATGAACTATACTTGACTCCCATTTGACAAATAAAAATATTCCGTCTCTTATCCAGAATAATCTCATCATGTAGATTTGCTTATCCGTCCAGCCTACCCGCACTGTAGGCTATCTGCGAGCTGTTGGTTATAGAGCACGTGCCAAGACCAGAGTAGGCATTTGGTGTTTTTGTGACAAAACTAATGGTAGAGTTGAAAATGCGATGGAAACATATAGAACTTTAGATTTTTATTCTGTACGTGAAATTTTAAGCGAAAAGGTGTGAGCTACTTCATCACGCACTGATTTTTATCCACAAAAAGTCAATTTGGTGGAAACACACCACTTGTGGGAAAATCCGCATAATTTCTTTATGCGGATTCTAGAGTATTTGCATGAACACCTGTCGCCAATTGGATGGAAACCTAGCTACTGACTGCCATTTTTTGTGCAAGTGTCTGACATATTCAGACAATGTACTGATACCTGTTCATTTTCAAATCAGTGTGATTGATTGAGTGGACCCCTTCCCTCTAGCAAATACAGGGGGAAATACAGGAAAATAACCAGATTAAAAGGAAAAATGTCTGAATACAATGTGTTTAATAGAGTATGAAAAGGTCGACGGTTTAATGCTCGAGCGCACCTGTTATTCTTGCATCATCTCCTCACAATAATTCCCCGCTCTGAGAGAGGGTGGTGGGGTGGAGTACATGAGAGGGAGCAGAAGATATTTCAGGATTTGGGGAATCACACGGAATTACTACAAGGGAGCGTTCGCCCTTCATGAATCTCAGGTCCTCCTTGAAATGCTACCCATCACACCTCCCTCGCTTCTATTCCATTCCCTCTTCAACTAAAGCATTCGATTTCCCTCCTGCCTGCAGATCGTGACCGTATTGGATGAGGGATGCGCCGCTGTGCTCCCAAGAGCGGCTACCCGCTGCAGTGCATGTGTTAACGTTTGACTGATCTATGTATGGGATTCTTCACTCTCTGTGGAGAGACAAGGAGCTGATAGCGTCCTGAGAGGGAAAACGTAAAAAATTGGAGGAATTAACTGATTTATGGACAGAAAAAAGGTCACTAGTAACTACTCTTTCTTGTCCCGTGGATTAAGGCGCGAAATTATTCCGGTCACGTCGCGCAACAACCAGCTGTCCTGGAGCCCGCTGAAGTGAATAGGTGCTCCGTGCACGCGAGAGATAGCGCAGCGCGCGGACACCTGCAGTAAATGTAGCGGGAATTCCCCTCGTAAACCGTCCAGAGAAGGTAAGTTAATTAAAAACATCTCGGAAGATATCTATCCTTTTACATTATGTTTATGATTCTATATAGGTTATAGCCTACCATTAGCCCACCACCATTTCATCCACTATATATTTTTTTATCTTTAGGGTTCATTTATGTCTTGAATGATTATTTGTTTGTTTTATACATTGATATATATTAAAGAAGGTCGAAGAAATAGTTGAATTAACATTTTGAAATATGCAACATTAACATACATTTTGCAATAGAAGCCATAGGCATATGCCACACATAGCCACAGGAAGTAGGGGGCCTGAGGGTGCTGCAGCACCCCCTGAAAAATCTGAATAAAAAAATGTTAATAAAATTTCGAAATATTTTTTTAAGAAAACTATTTTTCACAAAGTAGTGCACTGGACCTTTAATACTACTGTATTAGCCGTCCTACATAGCGTCTGTATCTCGGGCACAAATATTTTTTCAGCACACCCCCTTTAAATTAAATAAAACATTTAAAAAGGGAGCAATAGAAGCCATAGGCATATGCCACACATAGCCACAGGAAGTAGGGGGGCTGAGGGTGCTGCAGCACCCCCAGAAAAATCATAATAACCCCCCCCAAACTACTTCTTGCGGCTATGATACCACGGACCCAGAACGTAATCTGAGTCAGTAGAAGTGTGCACTTGGTTTAGTGGCTCGGGAGGAGACGTCCATAGAGCGCCATTACCAGCTCAGTGTATGGGATGCTTGCCAAAAGACTGTCCTGCTGAGAAGTCTGTCTATCGAATGGTTGTTTTTTCAGGATGCTTTGGAATGACAACTAAACCGATGTATATTTAAAGTGGGCCAAGTGCATTGTTATTACCGTATACTGTATTAGTAGGCTACATGATCTAGATGTTTATTGTATGCTACATTGTGACAGGTAAATGTTATAGAGACTAACTGTCATTGCAAACCCCACTGACTGTCATATAGCATGGCTACCTTTTGTTGATTTCATATCATTCAATGAATGCATTTTGTTTATTTTAGTTTCTCCCATAGAGGCCAAATGAAGGCGAATGAGAGAAGAGCCCTGGCCTGCTACAGCATAATAGACTGGATGGACTAGTAGCACTCAGTCCTAAGAGCAGTCCTTTAGGTGGTCAGGGGCATCACTGTAGTAAAACAGCTTTGTTTTCATGCAGCCATTTATCACCTAAATGTATAGAGTACTGTCAGACAATCACACTTCCATATTTTAGCCTTGCCCTATAGACTACTGTGTATTTGTTTACTATATGAATGTGAGCTTACACTGTAAACCTTAAGGAATTTTTAACTCAAATACACCTAGTATGTTGAACTAAAAGTCAATGAAACGTAATTATTGCTTAAAATGTTTATGTGGTACTGACTCAAAACTAAATAAGTCACATCAACTCTACATTGTTAACCATTTTTGTAATTTAATCAGTAACTTACTGTATTCAGTGGCGGATTTAGGTATGGGCGATATGGGCAGCCGCCAGGGCGGCATCTTGCTGGGCGCACGCACAAAAACATTTGCAATGGTGACATTTGCACGATCGGTTTTCTATCGCTCATTTGCACGTCACGTCAATGATATCATGTCACTGTGTGGGACTGGGGGTCAATTAAACTTGTCGGAGTGGGCTCCCTGATTCTAGTTTGTGAGCTCGGCAGGCTAATGCCTGGGAAGGCCTCCCACTCAGAAGTACGAGATGGGGAGGGGGGCGGGGGTAGGTTGACCTCAGGTCTCCCCACTGGAAGCCCGAGGTAGGGGAGCGGGGGAATCTATCAAAAAGCGCACCTCTAACTTTGTACAGTACTAATGCAATTAGTAAAATTAGTCACACTACGAAATGCTACCAAATAAAACACAGTTCATTCATAGTACTGTGAATATATAGTTTCACAGACATATTGTTGCATTTTTTTCTGGTTTGTGCGAAATCGTGAAGAATAATATAAAACCAGTCTGCACACCACCAAGGTGAATTGGTTTAGTCTTGACTCTTGGTTGACAGTGTTGGGGGATGGGTAATGTATTGATGCTCGAGTACCAAATCAACACAAATGGACAAGAAAAGGTCTAAGCCATCAGTGACCAGTTTAGGAAAAAGAGGAAAGAAGAGGAGAAATGCGCAAAAGATAAAGGTATGCAGCTATGTCATCTCTTTATGATTATAATACACTGCTCAAAAAAATAAAGGGAACACTTAACAACACAATGTAACTCCAAGTCAATCACACTTCTGTGAAATCAAACTGTCCACTTAGGAAGCAACACTGATTGACAATAAATGTCACATGCTGTTGTGCAAATGGAATAGACAACAGGTGGAAATTATAGGCAATAAGCAAGACACCCCCAATAAAGGAGTGGTTCTGCAGGTGGAGACCACAGACCACTTCTCAGTTCCTATGCTTCCTGGCTGATGTTTTGGTCACTTTTGAATGCTGGCGGTGCTTTCACTCTAGTGGTAGCATGAGACGGAGTCTACAACCCACACAAGTGGCTCAGTTAGTGCAGCTCATCCAGGATGGCACATCAATGCGAGCTGTGGCAAGAAGGTTTGCTGTGTCTGTCAGCGTAGTGTCCAGAGCATGGAGGCGCTACCAGGAGACAGGCCAGTACATCAGGAGACGTGGAGGAGGCCGTAGGAGGGCAACAACCCAGCAGCAGGACCGCTACCTCCGCCTTTGTGCAAGGAGGAGCAGGAGGAGCACTGCCAGAGCCCTGCAAAATGACCTCCAGCAGGCCACAAATGTGCATGTGTCTGCTCAAACGGTCAGAAACAGACTCCATGAGGGTGGTATGAGGGCCCAACGTCCACAGGTGGGGGTTGTGCTTACAGCCCAACACCGTGCAGGACGATTGGCATTTGCCAGAGAACACCAAGATTGGCAAATTCGCCGCGGGCGCCCTGTGCTCTTCACAGATGGAAGCTGGTTCACACTGAGCACGTGACAGACGTGACAGAGTCTGGAGACGCCGTGGAGAACGTTCTGCTGCCTGCAACATCCTCCAGCATGACCGGTTTGGCGGTGGGTCAGTCATGGTGTGGGGTGGCATTTCTTTGGGGGGCCGCACAGCCCTCCATGTGCTCGCCAGAGGTAGCCTGACTGCCATTAGGTACCGAGATGAGATCCTCAGACCCCTTGTGAGACCATATGCTGGTGCGGTTGGCCCTGGGTTCCTCCTAATGCAAGACAATGCTAGACCTCATGTGGCTGGAGTGTGTCAGCAGTTCCTGCAAGAGGAAGGCATTGATGGTATGGACTGGCCCGCCCGTTCCCCAGACCTGAATCCAATTGAGCACATCTGGGACATCATGTCTCGCTCCATCCACCAACGCCACGTTGCACCACAGACTGTCCAGGAGTTGGCGGATGCTTTAGTCCAGGTCTGGGAGGAGATCCCTCAGGAGACCATCCGCCACCTCATCAGGAGCATGCCCAGGCGTTGTAGGGAGGTCATACAGGCACGTGGAGGCCACACACACTACTGAGCCTCATTTTGACTTGTTTTAAGGACATTACATCAAAGTTGGATCAGCCTGTAGTGTGGTTTTCCACTTTAATTTTGAGTGTGACTCCAAATCCAGACCTCCATGGGTTGATAAATTGGATTTCCATTGATTATTTTTGTGTGATTTTGTTGTCAGCACATTCAACTATGTAAAGTAAAAAGTATTTAATAAGATTATTACTTTCATTCAGATCTAGGATGTGTTGTTTAAGTGTTCCCTTTATTGAGCAGTGTATTATGCATGTAATGAAATAGGCTAGTATAACACTTATGTTTGTTAACCTATGTTACTATGTTGCTTGCTATGCTATTACACATAGAGCGACAATATTCCGTTTTCTGTCCAACTAGGTTACATAACATTGGATATCATTTCACACAGTTTCATCATGATAATGTGTGTAGCCTGCAGCAAAACGATTACAACCTAACTAGCACATTATTGATTTGGTTAACTTTCATTGAGGTGACATCATAAAGGTTTTCTGTGATTGTATTGACTAGGTCCTGAACTCAGTAAGGGGAATTGCCAATGCTGTAGGCTAACTTGTGAGATGTCTATATTATGCTGAGATTTTGTATCTTTTGTGATACATTGAGTCTTTTGGGATGTCTTATGCCTAGAATTAGCCAAGGAGGTTGTATGGTTCATTTGGTTCCTATTCTGAAAGTTTGATAAATTGTGCATAATGACATGAATATTTAATTGTGCAACAAGTGTATTTAGGGTGTCAGACTCATATACTGTATTTCAATGCAAATTCAGGGGCACTTCTGAAATATTTTGGAGCACCCTCTGGCACTGGCCAGGATGAGGAGCCATACACCTCCTCAGCCACACAGGTGTCTTCACAAATGTTGTCTGAGCCTGAGGATGAGGATGAAGACCCATTTGCTTCCACTTCTCTCCAGCAGGATTCTTCAGGTGTGTTTGTGCGGACACGCACGTGTGTGTGTAGGGGGGGGGGGTACACGCACGTGTGTGTGTGTGGGGGGGGGGGGGGGGGGGGGGGTACACGCACCTGTGTTTATGTGTGCATCCCTGCATAACAAACAAAATAAATAATTTCCCCTTTGCAAAGTTTTAAGTTTCCATATTGTAGGTAACAATGATGATTTTATTATTACTGGGTATGTATGGGGCGGCAGGTAGCCTAGTGGTTAGAGCGTTGGGCCAGTAACCAAAAGGTTGCTAGAATAAATCCCCGAGCTGACAAGGTAAAAAATATGTCGTTCTGCCCCTGAACAAGGAAATTAACCCACTGTTCCTAGACCGTCATTGTCAATAAGAATTTATTCTGAACTGACTTGCCTAGTTAAATAAAGGTAAAGAAATTAATTATGTTGGATGTTCCACCACTATAAATGTGGTGAATAATGTGTGTAAACTAATGCCCATGTGCTCTCCATTAGAAATGCCTGTAGCAGCATCCCTACCAAATCCTGCTGCTGAAGATGAACCACTGTCTACAGACCCTGTCTACAGACCCTTCTGACTGGCCTTCAGTTCTGACTGACAGAATTTGGACACAACTAGTTTGCAGAGGACCAAGTGAGGTACCACCAACTTTGTTTTCTCAAGGAATGAGAGTGATGGACGATGTTGCCACTACCAGTATTTCAGGAAGACCTTGGTGAGTGGTAAAAAAATCCCTAGAACTTGGATGGTGTATTCTGAAAGAAACAACAGCCTTTTCTGCTTCTGCTGCAAACTCTTTTCTAAGAAGAAAATGTATTTAGCAAACTCAGGACTGACAGACTGGAAACATGCAAGTTCTTTGCTGATTTCACACGACAGCAGTCCAGAACACCAAAACTGCATGAAAACATGGAAAGAACTGGCTATGAGGATCAAAAAAGGGGAAACAATTCATAAGCATGAGATGGAACTTATGGAGGCTGAGAGGATAAGATGGAGGGAGGTGTTGACACGTCTGACTGCTATTGTGCAGTCTCTGGAAATGAGAAATCTGGCACTAAGGGAACACACAGAAACACTGTACTCTTCATCAAATGGAAATTTCCTCAATGAGGCTGATCTGATGGCACAATTTGATCCAGTCATGAAAGAGCACCTTAACCGTGTCCAAAAAGGGACCTCGAGTCACACCACCAGCTACCTTGGCCACCAAATGCAGAATGAACTCATTGATTTGTTGAGCAGCAAGGTCATTTCAATAACGGTGAGTGACATCAAGCTGGTAAAATTATTCTCTATAATTCTAGATTGCACCTCAGATGTCAGCCACACTCAACAGTTGTCAGTTGTGATTATAATTGTGTCACTGAAGGAGGAGCCCCACATAAAGGATCATTTTATGGGGTTTTTGGATGCAGAGGAGTCCACGGGCCAACATTTGGCATCCCTGATTCTCAAAAGATTAGAGGAGCTAAAACTTTCTTTTGAGGACTGTAGAGGACAGTCTTACGATAATGGGGCCAACATGAGAGGCAAATATAAAGGTGTCCAAGCCAAACTCCTGGAAATGAATCCAAGAGCTCTATTTGTGCCATGTGGGGCTCACACATTGAACCTGGTTGTGGCTGATGCTGCTAAAGGTTCTGTCGATGCCACAGGTTACTTTGGCATCTTACACAAACTGTACACCTTGTTCTCAGCCTCCACACAGCGATGGGCCATCCATGTGGACATCACTTTGAAGATGTGGACTGAAGATGTGGACTGAGACAAGGTGGCAGAGTGAAGTTAAGAGTGTCGAGCCACTGAGGTATCATGCAGCAGCGGTGAGAGAGGCACTGATTGAGGTGAGGGATCAAACCAAAGACCCTGTGATAAAGATTGAAGCCCAGTCCTTGTCAGAGGAGGTGGGATCATATTGCTTCAGCATCTGTACAGTGGTGTGTTATGACATCTTGAGCCAGATCCAACATGTTAGCAAGCTGATGCAGTCTCCCAGTATGCATGTGGATGTAGCAGTCAGTCCTCTCAGAAAGACAGAGAGAGGTCTCAGCAGCTACAGGGCAACAGGCTTTATGACTGCACAAACGTCAGCCAAGGATATTGTGAGGGTATGAATGTAGAGGCCGTTCTACAAGGAAAAAGGCTGAGGTCCACAAAGCGGCACTTTTCATACGGATCATTTGATGAGCCTTTGAGTGATGCCCTGAAGAAGCTGGGGGTGACATTTTTCAATGTCGTTGATGTTGCAACCTCAGCTCTTCAGGAAAGATTCGCCACATTGGAAAATGTGGGAGAGAAGTTTGGAGTGCTGTCAACCTTCCAAAGTCTCTCAAATGAGGAGCTGACAGAACAATGTGAGGCCTTTAGTATGACACTGCACTATAAAGAACACTCAGACTTGGATGGCAGAGAGCTTGCACAGGAACTGAAGAACTTGCCTGACTTGCCATCGAAGACCATGACCCTGCTTGAGCTGCTGATATTAATACATGAAAGGGAGCTCTCAGAATTGTATCTAAATTTGTGGACTGCTCTCAGAATTTATCTTATTCTTCCAGTGACCATAGCTGAAGCAGAAAGGAGCTTTTCAAAGCTGAAGCTCATCAAATCCTACCTGAGGTCCACCATGTCACAGGAACACCTTAGTGGCCTTGCTGTCATCAGTATTAACCATGCAATTGCTGGGCAGATTTCTTATGATGATGTAATTGATGACTTTGCATCAAGGAAGGCAATAAAGGTCAGGGTTTAGATGGCAGTTGTGCAATTTAATTTGTGTGTTTCTTGTTTGAAGTGCAATAGTGTAATAATCAGGTTCTCTTCTTTATAAGTGTGTTATTCTATTTGTGTATTTGTGTGATATAGGATTTGTGCAATTTAGTTTTATTTGTGTGTTTTTTGTTAGCAATAGGGTGATAGTGTAATAATTTGATTCTCTTTTATATTTGTATTTATATACTACAATTTGTTTCTATTTGTCTTTGTTACTTTTATATTTATATGGTTTTAAATGTTATGATTATTTATTTGTGTTGTTTCAAATGTCTGAATTAAAATTACAGTTAGTGAAGAATGGTGTTTTTGGGGGGGGGGGCGCCGAAGGGGGGGTTCGCCCAGGGAGCCATACAAGCTAGAACCGCCACTGACTGTATAAACTGAATACAGTAGATTACCGTAGAATGCACAGTAAAATACAGTGCATTTGTTTTACAGCACACTGTAAGACTTTTCTGTAATTTCAACAGTGAAACACTGTAGAATGCACAGTAAAATACCTTAAATGTATTTTACAGTATTTACTATGGTGCATTGTGGAAAAATTATGGGCAGGGAATGGCTAATTAACATAAGGCGTGCCTTGTAAGAGGCTATATTTGTCACATGCGTGAGTGATCATTCTCTACCCCCACAGAATATAGTAATATACTGTATTTAAGGAATTCTACAAACCTTGTCCTAAAAATATAGATGATAAGAAAAAAATTTTTTTCTGCCGATTGTAATTTACATAGACTTTTTAGGGCAGAACAGGGCTTTTGGCACTGCTAGGTTGCTACGCAATAGCAGACCAGCATAGCTTGTAACTTCACACTCCAGACCGGACACTGGGGGCCTGGTTTTGCCCTGTAATTACGGCCAGTTTCGACTTGTAGAACTGCAAGTGATATGAAACACCTAGTATACATTAATAGCCTTCCCTGTAGCTCAGTTGGTAGAGCATGGTGTTTGCAACACCAGGGTTGTGGGTTTGATTCCCACGGGGGGCCAGCACAGAAAAAAAATGTATGAAATGTATGCAGTCACTACTGTAAGTCGCTCTGGATAAGAGCGTCTGCTAAATGACGTAAATGTAAATGTATACTACAGCATTGAATACTCGTTTCTGATTGGCTAGAAGGGCATTCTAGAATGGACATTAAAACCAGTGTGGCGGTTTCGGCACCAAGATCTTTGTAAGGCATGGTTTACGCATACAAGCACACACCACCAGTCCAAGTGAAGGGTTAAACTGGTTTATTACTATCAGGCATCGTTAGCGTTCCTGATATACAAAACTCAAAACAGAGTAAACACTTCATCACCATTGGAAGGTCTTCCAATCTTGGTCTTTGGGGGTTCAATCATTCTTGAAGTCATAATTTATTTTCTTCTTAAAAACCTCCTTCTCTACTGTATGCTCTGTCTCTCCAATAACCTCCTACTCCTTCACCTGCCGGGGTCAAAGAAAAGACAACGAAAGAAAACCCAGGGCCTAGTTAACTGGAGACACTGATTGGTTTCACCTGTCTGTAGTTTGGCTCAGATTACAACTGGAGGCAGGTGTGGCTGTTCTGCTGCAGACTAGAAGTTTTCCGTAGTCCTTGCAGCCAAAAAACAAAGAATCCTCGTAGGCATATAATGTCCATCCACCACACAACCCCTGAAACCGCTACACCAGATAACTGGACAGTTGGAAAAGATATCGGGAAATTTGGAAAAGACATTGGGGCACCTTGCATTCATGACGCGATATGCGCCCACACATGCAGACCGTACATGCTCCAAAGTTACAGAAAGCTAAACCCAACAACAACACAAACTGAAATTGTAAACGCAGGTCCAACGAGGAAATAACTTAACTAGCTGTCTTGCATTGATTTGTTTTTGCAGAGACCATTTTTTTTTAGCATCTGATCATGACTTAACGTGGTGAGTGATGAAGATTAATTTATCTGGTCCCTACTGTTGCAGTCATGGCACAAGTGACGCTTTGCTGTCAAATCCTCCAACGTTTCAAGTTTGACCAGCTGTTTTCAGCAACGTTTTTTGGGTGGTTTTCATATTGGCAGATTTCTAGCAAACTATTTAGCCAGCTTCTAACCTTTTGATATGCAATGCAATCGCCTCATAATTAACAGTCAGTGTTGACGCGTGTCCTGACAAGGCACATTTTTCTAGCTATGCCAGGCAAAATCGGGCATTATCAGCTCATTGTTATGGATGTATCCAAATGAATGTCAATAGAAAACAGCAATTTTACTCTTAATCTAGCTGTAGATGTTGTGTTTGTGTTAGCCATAGCTAGCTGGCTAGCTAGCAAGCAAGGGATAGGAATGTTGCCAGCGAGCATGGCAACGGAACAAAAATAACGACTGGGTCACGTCCATAAATATCAAACTAAGCGAACAAGTGACTGGGTCTTGTCTCGAGCAACCAAAATATCAGAAAGTATGAATTTGCTTATATAAATGAAAATATCAACAGAAATGTTTTATTTCTTTGGTAAATGTGTGCTTAGTATTGTTTTCTCTGGCAACTGTGGTATAAACAGTTTAAACCAACGCAACGGAATAAACTTTGATGTTATTCTGGCTACAGAGGTAGTGACATTCTAGCCGAAGCAAGTTGGCTAGCTAACAGCAAGCAAGGGATAATAATGTTGCCAACATGAAGAACGAACGACCGGGTCGGGTATGTAAATATCCAACTACACGACTGGGTCGTGTCTCTAGCATCCAAAAGATGAAAGTTGAAATATCAACGAAAAAAAAGTACTTCTGCCGGTAAATGTGTGCTTTCATATGGTTTTCATTGGCAAATGTGGTATAAGCGGGATAAACGCCTCCGTACTGTACATTACCTCGTGTACATTACCTACGTAATATGCAAATTCCTACAGATAACTTGCTTGCAAATTCCTACAGATAACTTGCTTGCACTAATCCCTTTAAAATTACAGTAAAATACTTTAGAAATAATAGAAATAATATTCTCACAGTTTAATAGTCACTTTTACTGTATTGTACTGTGTTTCATTGCTCTGGCATCAAGTTACTGTGAATAGCTCAGTATTGAAGTGGCCTTATCCAGATAGTCAGCGATATTTCATAATATATCTTGTTGTATTTACAATAATCTTGAAGACCAATGTATCCTGAACTACAATAACATTTTCAGTAATGGTAACAAACTTTTTACTTGCTATGACTGTGATATGTTCATTAATTGTAACTCAGTGAAGTCTGAAATTGTTGCATGTTGCATTTATACTGTATTTTCTTCCATGTAATTCGATTTTTTTGCGTCCGTTACTGAAATGGTTGTTTCATTTTAAATGGTTTAGTCTCTGCACATTGTTCTTAATCCTGGCAGTTATTATGAATGCATGTGGCAGGTGAATACAAATTTCAACTGTTGGATATCAGAACTCTGTCTGGATTCCAATAGGAATTTCACATCACTTTACAAGCCAGCATAATGTGATTTGCAGGTAGGGTTGCAAAAATTGGGTACATTTTCCAGAAATCCCGGTTGGAAGATACCTGAAAATCCTTCAACCAGGATTTTTTGAAAATCAGGGAATTTTTTTGTTAAGTTACTGGACTTTTACAACCCTACTTGCAGGCCTGATGTGGCCTGTAAACCTTGAATTTCAGGCCACTGTATTTGAGTAAAGCTAGGCCTCAAAATAAAGCCTTAAGAAATATGTATTGTCACTAAGAGTTAAATTATCATGAAAACATTCACCTAGGAACTCACTTGGTGAAGGCCACAGGTATAAAAATGTATGAATTCATCAGCCATGTCTCTGTCACCAACAAATACAGTCATGGGTGCTAACTCTACAATTCACTCGAAAAGGCAAGAAGCACTGGGAAATTATATTGGAGGGGTGGTTTAATGGGGCGTTACCATTTTTTTTCAAGCTGATACAATTTAAATCTGGACCCCCTATAGTGCGTCAAACTCATTCCACGGAGGGCCTCCCTTCTACTTGACTGATGAATTAAAGTCACTAATTAGTAAAGAACTCCCCTCACCTGGTTGTCTAGGTCTTAATTGAAAGAAAAACCGGAGTCCATTAGAATAATACTCAGAATGCGTTGCAATTGTCAATTTTTACATATACAATTATATTTTGTTAATTTAGTGGATGCTCTTATCACACCTTAGTGCAATCTGACTTCTGATACCAATGTAGGGTGAGAGGAGGCCACAAAATTGTGAACCACTATAAAAAAGGGTATAGAAAAGCTCTGGAAAGTATCTTGCTACAAAATACATTGAAGTATAGTTCAGCCCAGTGTAATACAAATTACAAAATGCTAAAAAGTAATTGAAATGCATATTTCAAATAGATGTAACAGAAATACGGCCCATCTCTGCCTATTCCCTGCTGCGAAACTCAAAGGGATTGTCTCTGAAGACCTAGTCCCATTCTGCTCACTCAGATACTGTACTTCCCCTGTGTGTGTGTGTGGGTGTGAGAGGGGGGGCGTGAGAGAGATAGAGGGAGAAAGTGTGCACACAAGTGTGTGTTTGTTAGTGTGTTTGGTGTTTGTCTTTCCGTGCACAATGTGGTGTGTGTGTGTGTGTGTATTTATGGAGGCTGATGTAGGAGGTGGTGGGGGAATATATTTCTACAAAGTGTGTCACTACAGCTGCTGCTGCAGTAATCCAGGAGAGCTTCTCTCATAATAGATTTTTGCACAGCGAGTAGAGGATTGCTCCATCCTACAGTTGTTCTGTAATGCACTGCATGTTCTGATGTAAAGCAGGGATTGCCAATGGCGTGCCTTTTATTTTAGGCCCGCTGATCAAAATGTTGCTTAGGGCCCCCAAAAGGCTACAGCTGGCTCTGACTGCATGTGTGGGTATGAATGTGGGTACACAGACCCCCGCGGCCCCCAAAGATGAGTTCAAATTTTTTTGTGGCCCCCACCCCCATCAAAGTTGCCCATCCCTGATGTAGAAGCTTATGCACTCACTATCCTAAGATTTCACTACATTGTGAGAGTCACAGTTTGCTTGGGGAATTAGAAATATGAAAGGCTTATTGTTGTTATGGCAGCATTTGAAGGGGTGGAGGTAGCGATTTACAAATTATCTCATTACTGTAGTTGAGTAGCTTTGAGTACTTGTAGTTTTTGAGTATTTTTCTAAATCGGTAATTTTCCAACAAAATGAACTTGGGGAGGGGACTGTGGATATCTCTCTCTGTTCGTTCATTCGTATATTCATTCATCACAAAACCCACTGATATTGCCAACTACTTTAATTACTTTTTCATTGGCAAGATAAGCAAACTTAGGTATGACATGCCAGCAACAAACGCTGACACTACACATCGAAGTATATCTGACCAAATTATGAAAGACAAAAACTGGACTTTTGAATTCTGTAAAGTCAGTGTGGAAGAGGTGAAAAAAATATTGTTTTCTATTAACAATAGAAAACTGTTTAGGCCCCTTACTTTTTGAGTTAAGTCAGTGTGTATAGACACACGGGCTTAACGCAAAGCCAGTAGCACGTTGTTAGTAAAGAAGGGGTGGAGGTAGCGAATGACTCAACACTATATATGTCAGCTACCACAGCAACTGAAATGACTGCAACACTTAACAAAGAGCTGCAGTTAGTTTCGGAATGGGTAGCAAGGAATAAGTTAGACCTAAATATTTCCAAAACTAAAAACACTAATTGGGACAAATCATTCACTAAACCCTAAACCTCAACTACATCTTGTAATGAATAATGTGGAAATTGAGCAAGCTGAGGTGGCTAAACTGCTTGGAGTAACCCTGGATTGTAAACTGTCATGGTCAAAACATATTGATACAACAGTAGCTAAGATGGGGGAGAAGTCTGTTCATAAAAAAGCTCTGCTCTGCCTTCTTAACAACACTAACAACAAGGCAAGTCCTACAGGCCCTAGTTTTGTCACACCTAGACCACTGTTCAGTCGTGTGGTCAGGTGCCACAAAGAGGGACTTAGGAAAATTGCAGTTGGCTCAGAACAGGGCAGAACGGTTGGCCCTTAAAGTACATTAATGACATGCATGTCAATCTCTCATGGCTCAAAGTGGAAGAGAGATTGACTTCATCAATACTTGTTTTTGTTAGAGGTGTTGACAAGCCGAATGTACTGAGCTGTCTGCTACCTCTTAAGGATGTGACAATTTTTTTCAATTTTCGCCTAAAATGACACCCAACTCTAACTGCCTGTAGCTCAGGATATGCACATTCTTGATACCATTTGAAAGGAAACACTTTGAAGTTTGTGGAAATGTGAAATTAATTTAGGACAATATAACACATTAGATCTAGTAAAAGATAAAACAAAGAAAAAACATGCATATTTTTTGGTTCCATCATCTTTGAAATGCAAGAGAAAGGCCACAATGTATTATTCCAGTTTAGGTGCAATTAACATTTTGGCCACTAGATGGCAGCAGTGTATGTGCAACGTTTTAGACTGATCCAATGAACCATTGCATTATGGTTCAACATTTTATATCAAGTCTGCCCAAATGTGCCTAATTGGTTTATTGATACATTTTCAAGTACATAACTGTGCACTCTCCTCAAACAATAGCATGGGGGACACCGATCCTGTAGAGGTTAAAATACTTGCACACAGCTCGGACACCCATGCATACCCCAAAAGACATGCCTCCAGAGGTCTCTTCACAGTCCCCAAGTCCAGAACAGACTATGGGAGGCGCACAGTACTACATAGAGCCATGACTACATGGAACTCTATTCCACATCAGGTAACTGATGCAAGCAGTAGAATCAGATTTCAAAATCAGGTAAAAATACACCTTATGGAACAACGGGGACTGTGAAGAGACACACACAAAGGTACAGACACATGTTCACGCATGCATTGTGATATTATTGTATAGTGGTATCAAACATTTTGTATTGTATATATGTAGTTGTGTAATAATGTTATATGATGTATTGTTTTATCTTTTGATTTATATGTAATGTAAGTGCTTTAATATGTTTGGACCCCAGGAAGCAGCTAATGGGGATCCTTAATAAATACAAATACAAAATACACGCAATATCTCAGAAAGCACTGGCCCGATTTTGGGTGAATGATTTGTCTTGCCATAGAGATCCTGCATTTTCAATATTACACTGATCGGCCCAAGGCAGGAGCAATAGTAATTAACCCAATGGGGGGTGCTGCATCATTCGTGGGGGACGACATGTTTACTGTTGCCTTGTTTTATGTTTACTTAAGTATGTTTTGAATTAAGTATTGTCCTTCACTACCTTTTTTAAACCATCCGTTACAGAGTAGCCTACAATTTTGAGGGCATGGAAAGTTTGCGAGAGATCCTCAGAGCCAGAAAAAAATTGTTCATCGTTGTTTAGTCAGTGACCAATGAAATCAAATTTCACGCATCAAATAAACCTGTGCATACAAACTGAACGATGATGGTCGGAAGATTTTCAAAAGGGCAAAAATAACGTATTTTAGTTTGAGATGTATCCTGAAAGAGAATAAAGTTTTTTTGCAATGCAATACAAGCTTTGCTTAGCCAGGAGGGGGGAGGTGGAAGCCTACAAAAACTCTGCCTCGAACTTGAGGAAACATTGTAGAGGTAAGATGACTAGCTAGTTAGCTAGCTATGATTTATACAAAGAAATTGCTATCGAGGATTTTAGCAGCTAGTATAGCTAGCTATCTAATAGTCTAATTTATGAACATTAGCTTGCTAGATAACTAGGCTAACGCTATTCTTGCAGCTAAATAAGTTACATGGCTAACCACCACCTCATGGTGATGGCTGTTATGGCTAGCACGCCAATGTCACTGTGTGTTGGTGGCGATCTAGCTAGTTAGTCATTTAAGTTATCTGGGTAGCTAACAACATTAGGCTAATGTCAGCAAGTATTTCGCTTGCTTGGTCAGGACACAGTATTTAGAGAGACCTAGGATTTTTTTGTATGTACTGTACTTTGTCTGTGTAAATTAGGATAACATTCATCTAAAAGACAAAGACTCAGTAAGTCTAACTGTGTATATAACTGTGTGAGTCTACACAATAGGTGCTGCTAGACATTAGAATTTCATCTGAGTTTAATAAGAATGGAAAGTCTGTGTTTGGGCTATTTTAATGTCAGTGATACGATGAACTGAGTTGCCACATAAAGCAGAATTTTATGAAATATTCAATATGTGTTTGTTGTACCACTATACAGGGTTGGTCTACATGAATCTTGACACAATGACAGAGGAGGACACAGAGCAACAGAGGCAGCATTCATCTGATGAAGAGGATTTATTTTCATCACTGATGCCCAAAAGTACACAAGGTACATCGGAACTGGTTGGGTACCTTGCCTGTGTGTTAGACAAGATGGACTTGCTTCATTCCTTTCCATACATAAAGAAGCCGTCCCTCAAACTGAACACGGCCTGCCTGCCTGCCTCTGCCGCCTGTGAGTGTTTTTTTAAGCTGTGTTGGACTGCTCTTCACTGCAAAGCGAGCGAGGAAAGAGGGAGTGAGGTAGTAAATGAGTGAGGCAATGGATGGGGGAATTTTTTTTTATGTACTTTATTTTGCATTGCTTTTAATTCATCAATACATTTTAATTGCTTTGAATGTTTAATCTATTTTCAAATATTAAGTGTTGACAAATCTTTTTTATATACAGATGTGCCTCGCTGCAATTCAAACAATACATTAATTTAGTTCATACTGTAAATTAATTTCCTCTCTTCCTTTTTCAATTTATTGCATGGAAAAGATCATGTGTAACAATGTTCAGGTAACTTTAGCGAGATGAGCTATAAGGTCAATTATTTTATTTTAAAAGTAACTAAATTACTTTTACTCTGTGTACTTTGTAAATGAGCTACTTTTTACTTGAGTAGTTTTTTACACCATTAGTTTTACTTTACTTGAGTAACAGTACTTCTACTTGAGTAGGATATTTCAGTACTCTATAAGCAGCTGTCTACGCCAGGGCCAGTTGTGGTTTTGAATGTGTTCATACAGTGTGTTGCCATCTGTGTTAGTATGTCTGATGGGCTTATGTGTGGTGAATCTAAAGGCCTATTCAGACTCAATGGCTCCAGATATTCCTTCTGTCCTAAAACTGTTGGCAGACTATTATTCTTAATGGTTAGACATTTAAATTAATCCATGAACCACAGGGCCCCATGCACCTCCGCAAGCACCTCTAATGTTCTCTATCCCTCTGACTCAGAGGGTATCAACAGGGTTGGATGAATATAGACCAATACGAAGTGGGTTGAGTTTTACGTAGTTCCGCTGTGCAGACTTTTCCCCTGAGTAAAGCAGTGAGGTGGCAATGTGAAATTAAAAACACATTGCAATTAATTTACTGATCCAAGATAATGAGTGACGAGAGGAGATTTATCCACCGCACAATAAGTAAATCAAGCTACAAAGGATAAAAGTAAGGGGAGGGGGTGGAATGGAGGGACACATGAAAATCAGACCAAATAGAGAGATGGAAAGATACAGTAAATCACCAGTGAAGAGGAGGGAGACACTAGGGAGATATGCCATTAAGGAGGGGGAGAGCTGTTAGAGTAGGGAGAAAAAACATAAATGTATGTGTGTGTTTTTGTATCGGTTCATGGATGTGTGTGAGGGCATAATTTGTGCACGCTGTGTGCCATGTGTGCACGTGAGTGTGAATGTGTGTCCATGCGTGCCATGTGTGCCCGTGTGAATCTGTTCATGGGTGTGAGTGTGTGTGCGTGCATGAGTATGTATATGTCACAGGTAGGGTTGCACATTTTGGGGAATATTCAGAGGTGGAAACTTTCCGTGGGAATTAACGGGAATATATGGGAATTAATGGAAATATTTGCAAAATAATAGTAAAACCATTTAAAAGTAGATGTTTTTTGCATTGGATATATTTACCATATCAAATGGAGACAGAAACATTAACCTTTTACCTTACCATATGGATACATAATTGCAAATGATTAAATCCTTCCAATGGAAAAAACAAAAAAAACAATTTAGTTACAAATTGAACTTTAATTGAATGAGTTGACTCTTCACATGGGATGATTTCACTGAACAACAAAAGAAAGGGAGTATTGAATGATCCCCAATGATCCATCACATCTCCCAAATACGTTTTCAACATACAACTGTAAAATGATAGTCTAGAAACTAAAGCTTTGGTTGTCCTCCTCTCAGGCTTCCATGTCTTCTCCCTGGACTCCCTCAATGTCCACCTCTTGAACATCAGACCCTGAGGCATCATCTTCACTGTCACTTTCCAACCTTGTTGAGGATGGCTCATTGTCAGTTTCAAAGCCTCAAATTTGCCCGGATGGCCACAAATTTTTCAACCGTTGTATTGGTCAGCCTGTTGCGAGTTTTGGTTTGTGTGTTCCTAAACAAGGACCAGTTGCGCTCTGAGACGGCTGATGTTGGTGGGATGATGGAGGCAACAGGAGAAAGAGCCTCAGATCCACAAAGTCCCTTCCACGTGGTGGCTGATGAGATATGTTGGCACGACTGCCATATTGCATCTTCATCCCAAAGCCCTTGCTTGGAAGTGTACTTCGCCAGACTGCCAAGAACCTTGCCCTCATCCAGGCCAAGGTGGCGAGACACGGTAGTGATGACACCATAGGCCTTGTTGATCTCTGCACCAGACAGGATGTCTTGCCAGCATACTTGGGGTCCAACATGTACGCTGCAGTGTGTGTGTGCTTCAGGTAGATGTCTTCACACTTTTTGATGTATTTCAGAACTGCAGTTTCCTCTGCTTGGAGCAACAGTGAAGTGGGCAGGGCAGTACGGATTTCTTCTCTTACATCTGCAAGCAGAGTCTGAACATCAGACAGGATGGCATTGTCTCCCTCAATACGTGCTAGGGCTACTGCTATAGGTTTCAGGAGTTTCAGACTGCTTACCACTCTCTCCCAAAATACATCATCCAGGAGGATCCTCTTGATGGGGCTGTCCATATCGGCAGACTGTGATATGGCCAATTTCTTGGAGAGAGACTCCTTCCCCTCCAGGGGAATATATAACATGATAACACCACCCCACCGGGTGTTGCTGGGCAGCTTCAATGTGGTGCTCTTATTCTTCTCACTTTGCTTGGTGAGAGAGATTGCTGCTGTAACTTGATGACCCTTCACATACCTAACCATTTCCTTGGCTCACTTGTAGAGTGTATCCATTGTTTTCAGTGCCATGATGTCCTTGAGGAGCAGATTCAATGCATGAGCAGCACAGCCAATGGGTGTGATGTGAGGGTAGGACTCCTCCACTTTAGACCAATCAGCCTTCATGTTCGCAGCATTGTCTGTCACCAGTGCAAATACCTTCTGTGGTCCAAGGTCATTGATGACTGCCTTCAGCAGTCATCAAGCTCATCTGCAATGTAGAGACTGGTGTGTCTGTTGTCCCTTGTGTCTGTGCTCTTGTAGAATACTGGTTGAGGGGTGGAGATAATGTAAACTCAGCAAAAAAAAGAAACGTCCTCACTGTCAACTGCGTTTATTTTCATCAAACTTAATGGGGGGATTGTGCATTCCTGGTGTAACTCGGGCAGTTGTTGTTGCCATCCTGTACCTGTCCCGCAGGTGTGATGTTCGGGTGTACCTTAATTGCCTACCGTCTGTAAGCTGTTAGTGTCTTAACGACTGTTCCACAGGTGCATGTTCATTCATTGTTTATGGTTCATTGAGCTATCATGGGAAACAGTGTTTAAACCCTTTACAATGAAGATCTGTGAAGTTATTTGGATTTTTACGAATTATCTTTGAAAGACAGGGTCCTGAAAAGGGATGTTTCTTTCTTCGCTGAGTTTAGTTAATTATTCCTTGCCCACGAACATTCGACCACCCATCAGAGATGATTGCGGTACAGTCTGCATTCTCTATGATTTGTTTGACCTTCACTTCAACTCTGTTTAACTCTGCATCCAGCAAATTAGTAGATAAAGCATGTCTGGTTGGAGGGGTGTATGCTGGGCGAAGAACATTCAGAAATCTCTTCCAATACACATTGCCTGTGAGCATATGAGGTGAACCAGATGCATACACAGCTCGAGCAAGACATTCATCGGCATTTCTCTGACTAGGTTCCTCCATTGAGTCAAAAAAATTCTGATTCCAGGAGGACCATGAGCTGTTGCTATGGATAAGGTGTCTGATTCATAATTTTCACCTCGAATAGAAGTAGAGGGACTTTTGTCAGAGGTTGCTTGTTGTGAGCGCTGAGGGAACTTTATGCACTTGGCCAGATGATTCTGCATATTTGTTGCATTCTTCACATATGATAGTGCCCGTGGCATTTTCCTGTAAATATGAGAAAAAAATGAGTTAAAAAAAAAACAAATACATTTCCATGTACAGATAAATAGTTAAGCAGTTAGTTTAAAAAAACTCCTTTGTAAGATAAATGTTTTAAAATGAACCATGTATGGAAACAGGTGAATTAACACTCCTCAGTTAGCAGGCTCAAGCAAGCTAAAACCCACATGGTAGCGAAAACTAACTAGCAGAAATTGTTAACAAGTTAGTAATGATTTAAACACACTTTGCTGTAGGCTACTATTTACTAGTTAACCTGTTTGGCGCAGGCGTGCCACTAGCGACCCACCTCGACAACATCCGGTGAAATTGCAGAGCGCGAAATTCAAAATACAGTATTATAAATATTTAACACTCATAAAAATACAAGTGTTATACATCAAAATAAAGCTTAACTTCTTGTTAATTCAGCCGCTGTCAGATTTCAAAAAGGCTTCACGGCGAAAGCACACCATGCGATTATCTGAGGACAGCGCCCCGCTTACAAAAGCATACAAACATTTTCAAGCCAAGTAGAGGAGTCACAAAGTCAGAAATAGCGATAAAATTAATCACTTACCTTTGATCTTCATCTGGTTGCACTTACAAGAGTCCCCATTACACAATAAATGTTCGTTTTGTTCGATAAAGTTCCTCTTTATGTCCCAAAAACTCTATTTAAAGGCGCGTTTTATTCTGTAATCCACTGGCTCAAAGGTGGTCACAACAGGCAGACGAATACATCCAAATAGTACCGGTAAAGTTCGTCGAAACATGTCAAACAATGTTTATAATTAATCCTCAGGTTGTCTATTGTTAAAATAATTGATAATATTTCAACCGGACAATAGCGTATTCAATAGAAAGGAAAAAGAACGAAGGGCGCGCTATCGGTCACGCTCGCAAAGGAGCTCTGCTTCATTCTGCATGCCACATAGAAAATGCTCTCATTCTTCCTCGTTTTTCAGAATACAAGCCTGAAATAATGTCTATAGACTGTTGACATCTAGTGGAAGCCATAGGAACTGCAATCTAGGTCCTAACCCAACGGATACTTGTATAGGCATTCAATTGAAAACTAGACACATCAAAAATATCCCACTTCCTGGATGGATTTTCCTCAAGTTTTCACCTGCCATATCAGTTCTGTTATACTCACAGACATTATTTTAACAGTTAACTTCAGAGTATTTTCTATCCAAATCTAATCTAAATCTAAAAAAGTTAACAAAGCATCATGTATGTCATATAAAATATATTCACCTCACCCAGTATTGTAATCAAAACTTACCAGAAAGCATGTAGTCCTTGGATCAGACAGTGTTGTAGTGTGGGCTCAATAGCATCTCATTAGTGTGCAAGATCTTGAAAATCAGCTGTACGTACATGTGATGGAAGTGTGCCCTGCATAAATGATGGAAGAATGCACTCTGCATGCAGAGGGTTGCAATTCCATTGAATTGGGGATAGTTTAACGAAAATATGAATTGCCTTATGTTTATCCCATAAAAAAAGGTTCACTGTTATAAGCTAACTTTGAATTTAAGCAAAATTACCAGAATTCCAGGGCTTAACTTCCCAAATTTCCAGAAATTTCCCAGAAAGTTTCTGACCCTTTGCAACAGTAGTCACAGGTGGCTGGTGAAACCTTAATTGGAGAGGACGGATGGAATGGTATCAAACACAAGGTTTCCATTCGATTCACTCCATTCCAGACATTTTTTGCCGCCCTTCCCTCACCAGCCTCCTGTGGTACAGTGAGGGGAAAAAGTATTTGATCCCCTGCTGATTTTGTACGATTGCCCACTGACAAAGAAATGATCAGTCTATAATTTTAATGGTAGGTTTATTTGAAGTGAGAGACAGAATATCAACAAAAAAATCCTTGGAGAGTTCTTTGGTCTTGGCCATGGTGGAGAGTTTGGAATCTGATTGATTGATTGCTTCTGTGGACAGGTGTCTTTTACACAGGTAACAAGCTGAGATTAGGAGCACTCCCTTTAAGTGTGCTCCTAATCTCAGCTCGTTACCTGTATAAAAGACACCTGGGAGCCAGAAATCTTTGATTGAGAGGGGGTCAAATACTTATTTCCCTCATTAAAATGCAAATCAATTTATAACATTTTTGACATGCGTTTTTCAGAATTTTTTGTTGTTGTTATTCTGTCTCTCACTGTTCAAATAAACCTACCATTAAAATTATAGACTGATCATTTCTTTGTCAGTGACAAACGTACTAAATCAGCAGGGGATCAAATACTTTTTTTCCCTCACTGTATATGTATCGTGTGGCCAGGCCACATGCAGAACGATATGGTACTGGTTTCCCTCTGCATCTGGTGTTAAGGTCTGTCACTGCAGAGTGATAGTCTTGCTGAGGGAGGAGACAATGACCCCCCTCCTGCCCAAATGATGCCGTGTTTGCAAGAGAAAAATAGTATTAATTGAGCTCTTATTGCCTTCTGGAGAGACATACTGTAACTTCATTACTTTAACCATGCTTAAGCCTCTCATCTCGCTGAATGTCTCTCTCTTTCTGCTGCTGTGTCTGTCCACTTTGGTCCCTTTCTCTTTCTCTCCCTTTCAAGTTTTTAACCTCTCTTGATCTACCCATCTCTCTGTTCCTCTTTTTCTGTTCCTCTTCCTCTCTTCTCCCTCTATCTCTCCCTTAGCTTGGCTTGTTTACTGTAGTGTCAGGCAGGTGTTAAACTGATGCTACAATGGGACTCTGGTGACATTGATCCACTGATTGGATTACCGTTAGCTAGGGAGTGAGGAGTGGGATAAAACAAAATGGATGACGCAGGGCTGGAGGGGAGAAGAAAAAAATAACACCTCCCTCACAACACCAGCAGCCTGCTTATTGGTGAATAAACACTCCGTGAAAGTGGCAAACTGCCTGCAAAAACGTTAGTTTTCATGTGGGAGGGGGGAAACATGTAATGTCAAAGGGGAAAATACCATCCCTGGGTTTCATACTTGAGAATTTGATTAAAATATGTCCGTTTCAGCTTGTCTGGCTTAATAAACCAATAGAAAAGTACCAAAACTGCAAACCTGCACATCTGGCACTCCAGGCAGACTCAAGCAAACGCTCAAAGTATTTGAATGAATTTTTAAAGTATTTCAAACAGGTCTGAAAAATACACAGGATTTGAATACTCTTCTTGGAAAACAGTGACATTTCTGTGAATCTGGTTACACAACTTATGACGTAGTCATGTTTTTTAAAATGGCAATTTTTCCCCAAGACGGCACTCAGGGAATCAATTAACTCCTGATGACAGAAAGGTTGCCACAAACTGACGCCACCGTTGCTTAGCACCTCTTAGCACTTAAAACCCCTTAAGTAATGTGGGAGTAATTATTGAAATAATAGAATCTTAAGCATGTTATTATAATGTGACATGTAACAGTACTACATGTCACATTATGTTAGAATACACAACCTACCAGCATCATCATCATTCCTCTCCACACGGCCTGCTATGCTTAAACCCTCTCCATCATAGCATAATTATACAGGGACTCAGTGGTGCTTGATTTGTATTAATTCTCTTCTTTAAAAAGGCTTGATTGTGCTGCAGTCTTGATTGGCCTTACTGATGGGCTGGTACATGTAATGGCTAAATTACAGGCTTGGGCTCTCAGGGCTAGCGATAGTTATGTGATGTGTGAAGGTCTTATA
Organism: Salmo trutta; assembly: GCF_901001165.1. Taxonomy (NCBI): domain Eukaryota; kingdom Metazoa; phylum Chordata; class Actinopteri; order Salmoniformes; family Salmonidae; genus Salmo; species Salmo trutta. The sequence continues at coordinate 33,101,765 of NC_042970.1, read as the reverse complement.
ATGGATCGTAGAGAAATTTCTACAGACAATAATCCGATAAACAGTCACCAGATATTGATGACACTGCTCCAGGACCCCAGGGTTGCTTGGAGATCAAGGTCCTCTTAATCTATTGCTATCCTCAGGGGTTCCTCTGTGGCCTCTATGTCTTACTGTACCAGGGCCATTTTGGACAGGATCTTGGTTCACCTCAGGTATGTGGGTGTGTTTATTTGTATTTTATTTTTTATTTAACCTTTTATTTAACTTGTGTTGTGGGGTGTTAGGCCATCCGATTGTTGGTGATAACAATTGTCTACAATGTCATTGTGTGCTGTAGCGTTACGATTTCCCTTCACTGGAACTAAGAGGCGTAGCCTGAACTATGAAAAACAGCCCCAGACCATTATTCCTCCTCCACCAAACTTTACAGTTGGCGCTATGCATTCGGGCGTGTAGTGTTCTCCTGGCATCCGCCAAACCCAGATTCTTCTGTCGGACTGCCAGATGGTGAAGCGTGATTCCTCACTTCAGAGAACGCGTTTCCACTGCTCCTGGGTCCAATGGCGGTGAGCTTTACACCACTCCAGCTGACGCATGGCATTGCACATGGTGATCATAGGGTTGTGTGCGGTGGCTCAGTCATGGAAACCTATTTCATGACTCTCCCAACACAGTTATTCTGCTGATGTTGCTTCCAAAGGCAGTTTGGAACTCGGTAGTGAGTGTTGCAACTGAGGACAGATGGTTTTTACACACTACGCGCTTCAGCACTTGGTAGTCCCGTTCTGTGAGCTTGTGTGGTCTATCACTTCACAGCTGAGCCATTGTTGCTCCTAGATGTTTCCACTATTACAATAACAGCACTTACAGTTGATAGGGGCAGCTGTAGCAGGGCAGAAATTTGACCATCTGACTGGCTGGAAAGGTGGCATCCTATGACGGTGCCACAATGAAAGTCACTGAGCTCTGCAGCAAGGCCATTCTACTGCCAATGTTTGTCTGTGGAGATTGCATGGCTATGTGCTCGATTTTATACACCTGTCAGCAACGGGTGTGGCTGCAATAGCCAAATCCACTAATTTGAAGGCGTGTCCACATACTTTTGTATATAGTCTATATTATTTTGGGGGACTGGAGGAAAGAGTGCCTCCTACTGGCCCCTCTAACACCACTTCCAGCAATATATGGTCTCCCATCCAGGACCAACCTTGCTTAGCTTCAGAGGCAATGGTGATCAATGGTGATCATTTCAGCTCTATCTGCATATGGCACAGTGGATTTGGTTGGTTGGTGGTGGTGTAGTGTAGTGTAGTGTGGTGTGGGATAGATGATACGTTCCTGTGTGGGGGTCTGAGGCAGTGCAGTGGTGGGATAGGATGTGTGTGGGTGGATTGGTGGCACAATATGGCATATGGTGTGTGTGCGTGCAACCATCAGACGGTAGGCAGTAGGCAGTGTGTGTGTACTGTACATGTGAGTGTGTTATCCGTGTATTGGTTGGGCGGTGGGGGATTGCATTGAGCCAACTGGGCAGAAGTGAAAATGACAGGTGGAGCGTATTCTATTATTTTACTGTCACATTGTTAAATGGAATATCCCAGTAGCGCTAATCAAAATAGCTGTAGTAAGAATATGTATTTCTGTTTACTATTGATGAATGTTCAGAGAAAGTCAATTGAAATGGGCAGCTACATTTCTGTTCTTATTTGACTTCTTTGCATTGAGCTGGCTGTAGCCATGTCATGCTCTGTTTGGGGCTTGGACAGGCTGGTTGTTCTGCTAGGCATTGGTTGGCTGCCAGGGAGGCTGCTGGCCCAGCTTGTGGCTGCTAGCGGTTTGCGCTGCGGGATGAATTGAGTGGGAAAATTAAGCCTTTGATCGATTGTCTCACTGCGGACATTAGAAACACCTAAGACAGCGATGAGTTAGCAGTCTTTCCACACTTTTCCCATATTCTCTCTCTCGCCCTCTTACTCTCTTTCTCGCTCTGCGTCTTTCTTACTCTCTCTTTCACTCTTAAATCGCTCTCTTCTTCCACCCCCCCTTCCTCAATGGCTCTCTGTCGAGCTCACTCTCTTTTGGTCCCTCCCCCTTATTCCGTCTCTCTGTCAGTACCACAGGAGGTTGGTGGCACCTTAATTGGGGAGAACAGGCTCGTGGTAATGGCTGGAGCAGAATGAGTGGAATGGTATCAAATACATCAGACATATGGCTTCCATGTGTTAGATGCCATTCCATTAGCTCCGTTCCAGCCATTATGAGCCATCCTCCCCTCAGCAACCTCCACTGGTCAATACCTAGCTTTATCAATAAACTTTATCACTCTATTTTCACTCTCAATTTAGTGGTGGTCTCTCCTTTTACAGATACCACACCATTTTGTGGACTTACTGGGGACTGTCTCCAATGCCACTGCTGTGAGTGCTGATGAGAACCTGACAGCCAGATCTGTTTATAGATTTGCCTCCTGTCTTAGTGGAACTATAGGAGCTTGACTAGCTGTCAGTCAACTCTCACCTGTGCCAGAGCCCAGTTACTGTAATAGATGGAGCAGAGTTCTCTCTCTGGTCAGAGTGACAAGCCTCTAATAAAGACTGTGTTTATTTGTTAAATCTGCCAGCAAGGCAGTATGCACTTAATGAACATATTGTTATAAGTGCTAAAACGATGTTGCTATCTGCTGGTTAAGTCTACAGGTTTGATCAAATTGAATGTCATGAGCTCGATAGCCATAAGTAAGGTCCATTGGTAGCCTGCTAGGTGAGGTGGTAGAACTTGCTGTCTTTCTGAGAACAATGATGACATTGAATATTTGTACCCAAAACACATCGATCTGAACAGAGACAAAATAATGAAGAGGGCACAGAGGAACACACGACACACTGACGTCACCCCCTGCAAATTAAGCTTCTGATAGGTATTGAGGGGACTCTCATAGGCAACTGGGATCTTATTGGTTCCTTTAACCTTGGCCAAACCAGTTGATTTGGTTGCATGTCTTTTGTTTGGAGTTTTTGTCTTTCTTGGGGAGATGTGCTGGATCTGTCATGAAACTTTAATGACCTCCGAGCATTTTCCCCTTTTTGCCGCTCTATTTGGGTTATTTTTAAATAGAACATGAGGCTGGTTGTGTCTTCATCTCTCCCCTGTCCCCTCCATCTCTGTCTGGCCTGTCAATCACACGTCTGCTGGGCTTTGTCTCCATGGAGTCACCTTACTTCCAGCTATACTGTTCACTGTTAACTCTGTACGGCCTGAGGGCTAGCCATGTCACACAAAGGGGCGTGTGTATGCACAGATCCACAGATGACACAACCTCTATTGCACTCCACACTGGCCTTTCCCATCTGGACAAAAGGAAACCCTAAGTGAGAATGCTCTTCATTGACTACAGCTCAGCGTTCAACACCGTAGTGACCTCCAAGCTCATCACTAAACTAAGGACCCTGGGATTAAACACCTCCCTCTGCAACTGGATCCTGGGCTTCCTGACGGGCTGTCCCCCAGGTGGTGAGGACAACTGCAACAGCATCATTAAGTTTCCCGACAACACAACGTGGTAGGCCTCATCACCGATGACGATGAGGCAGCCTACAGGGAGGAGATTAGAGACCTGGCAGTGTGGTGCTAGGACAACAACCTCTCCCTCAACGTCAGCAAGACAAAGGAGCTGATCGTGGGCTGTAGTGGAGCAGGTCCACATCACTTAAGAATTATCATGGTCCACACACACCAACACAGTTGTGAAGAGGGCACGACAATGCCTCTTCCCTCTCAGGAGGCTGAAAAGATTTGGCATGGGTCCTCAGGTCCTCAAAAAGTTATACAGCTGCACCATTGAGAGCATCTTGGCTGGCTGCATCACTGCTTGGTATGGCAACTGCTTGGCATCCAACCGCAATGCACTACAGAGGGTAGTGTGAACGGCCCAGTACATCACTGGGGTTGCGCTCCCTTCGGTACTGGTACCCCATGTATATAGCCAAGCTATCATTAATCATTGTGTATTTATTCGGCATATTATTTTTTATTTTTTCTCTCTGCATTGTTGGGAAGGGCCGTTAATTAAGCATTTCACTGTTGTTTTACAAAACATGTGACAAATCAAATTTGCACATACACACACACACACACACACACACACACACACACATAAACAAGGCACAGGCTGGAACTAGATTTTGCACTGTGCCTTTGTCAGAGGTAAGAGTCAGAACCGGTTGCACATCAATGCAAGATAGACTGAGTAGCACTGCAGCCTACAAGTGTTAGTGTAAACGCAGCCTCTTGTAGAATAGGTGGACAGAGACAGAAAGGCATTGTCTCAACTTCAGGGTCCTCTTGAGGCAGCTTGTTTACCTGTCTGGAAAACAAGATCCCACTTCCTCTGGCCTCTGGTCAGCTGGAGAATTGATATTTCACCTCAAATGAGCCAGATCAGCATGGTAACTGCAGATGGTTACTACTAGAAGTAGAAAACACAAGTTGTTGATCAGTAATATGAAGTTGAACAGCTTTGCACTGGACTTCTCCTCTTGCTTACTGCTCACGTGTAGAGAACTTTCATTCTGTCAACCCCTTTTATATGTGAATTTTCTCTCTTCCATGTCTCAACATGATCTATTTGCCTTTCGGTACTTTCTTTGCCTTATCGTCTCTTGTGAAAAGGAAACATTTTAGTTTTTAGGTCGTAGTCACAGCTGCTCATAGAAAAAGGGAAGGTTATCAGATTTTGGGCTCCCCAAACCACACGTCTATTACAGTTATTTTTTTAAATCTACAAAAAAATCTATATGTGTGTGTGTGTGTGTGTTTGTGTGTGTGTGTGTGTGTGTGTGTGTGTGTGTGTGTGTGTTGGCATCTGATTGTGTGCTCTTGTATACATAGATGTGTGTATGAGTATCATCAGATGACTCTGTAGGTGATAGTTTGCAGTTCACTCACAGCGTCAGCATGCAATTATCCCCTAAATTAATGGAGTGGCTTCGTTAAGAGAAGATAGAGGATGTCTATCATGTTGTCCAAATCATCATAGGGGACAACACCAATCTTCTCATCACTTTGTCGAGACGTTACTCTGTCCCCGTACTCAAATGTTTCAATTAGTATTTTTACCATGCTCGTAGTTCATTCACATAAGCTCCCCACATGCTATATCAGCTTTGTACTAGTGCAGTTAATGAGGTATGCGTTAGCTTGACACAACACTCATTATATTCCTAACTATTCAATGTCTTTCTACCTTCATTGTTTTCATTAAATAGACCAAAACAGTGTTGTCCATTCCTGGTCATGGGGACCTTTTGTTCCAGCCCAGTACAACTACTACTCAAATCAAATGTTGTCACATGAGCCTAATACAACAGGTGTAGTCTTTAGTGTGACACGCTTACTACTACTACTACTGCTAACCCATGATTCAACCAATTCACTAATAATCAAGCCCTTAATTAGTTGAATCAGGTGTGTTAGTATTGGAAGAACCTGGATGATCATCAAGACTCTTGGAAGAATGTTCTATGGACAGATGATTCAAAAGTATAACTTTTTGGACAACATGGGTCGCATTATGCCTGCCGAAAACCAAACACTACATTCCACAGTAAGAACCTTATACCAACGGTAAAGAATGGTGGCGAAAAGTGTGATGGTTTAGGGATACTTTGCTGCCTCAGGACCTGGGGGACTTACCTTAATAGAAGGAACCATGAATTCTGCTCTGTATCAGAGAATTTTACAGGAGAATGTCAGGCCATCTGTCTGTGAACTGAAGCTGAAGCGCAGCTGGGTCATGCAGCTGCAGTCCTCTGGGGCCTGATTGGTGTCACACTTTTGCCCCAGCTAACACACCCGACTCCAATAATCAACTAATCATAATATTCAGTTAAAAATGCAATTAGTTTAAATCAGTTGTGTTTGCTAGGGATGGGGCAAAAGTGTGACAACAATCAGGTCCCCGAAGACTGAAGTTGCCCAGGTCTGCCTCTGCCTGCCCTGACCCCGAACCCGCCTGCCGTCCTGTACCTGCTTGACTCTGACCTGATCATGAACCTCTGCCTTTCCACGACCTGCCCTTTGCCTGCCCCGTGTTTGTAATAAATAATCTGAGATCTGTACGATCCGCCTCCTGTGTCTGCATCTGGGTCATATCCTGAGTCGTGATATACTATAATTTCCTCCTACAAGATTCTGTCAAAGTCTCCAGTCATGAAAAATGATGTAGAATTGTATAAAAGGGCACCTTTTTCCAGGAACCTATGCTACTAAAAATGTTCCCCATATGTGAAACTTCTGTAAGTGTCTCTACTGTTATGCCTCTAGGCAAATGTGATGATATGTTTGCAATGCTTTTTTTTATGCATTCCGGTACCTCATAGCTCCCCAGGTCACCCTCGTCTAGTGCTCACTTTTTGTTCTGGTACCTCCCGATTTACAAATTAAGCACTGGTCCCCAGCCTCATTAAACATGATTGGTTGGTTGCCTTCATGGCATATATATCTTATATTTTTTTCCATAGTGGCCATTTTATAGATCTACAACCTTAATAGATGGGTTAGCTGATAACGTCACGAAAACAATGTGCGCGCTTCCATGGGGCAGAAGTCAACGTGTTGTTGTGATTCTGGATGGCCACATTGCTAGCAAGGATGACAAGAAACCATCCCCACTTTTTCGTAAAACCAAACACACACACACACACACACTCAAAGACACGGCAATATAGAGGCCGGCGTGGGGGTAGCCTGATGAAATTACGGCGACAAGTACCCTCTGTTCTATTGACGAATGTATAATCACTAGGGATCAAACTGGATGAACTTCGTTCGAGATTATCCTGTCAACGGGACCTGAAGAACTGTAATATCCTATGTTTCTCAGAAACTTGGCATGGATAATATTCTAGCTGGACAGAATGGCATTGTCAGGTCAGTTCAAGGGGGGTGGTGTGTGTCTCATTGTAAACAAACAGCTGGTACGCGATCTGGTAAGCTGTAGACCATACTATTTACCAATATTTTCTGTAGCTGTCTATTTACCACCACAAACCGATGGTGGCACTAAGACCGCACTCAACGAGCTATATAGGGCCATAAGCAAACAAGAAAATGCTCATCCAGAGGTGGTGCTCCTAGTGGTCGGTGATTTTAATGCAGAACAAAATGAAATAGTTTTACCTCATTTCTACCAGAATGTCACCTGTGCAACTAGAGGGTAAAACACTCTATATCCCCTTTACTCCATATGCAGAGACGCATACAAAGCTCTCCCTCGCCCTACATTTGGCATATCCGACCATAACTCCTCCTGATTCCTGCTTACAAGCAAAAACTCAAACAGGAAGTACCAGTGATGCTCTCAATACAGAAATGGTCCAATGAAGCGGAGCTAAGCTCAGGACTGTTTTGCTAGCACATGCTGGAATATGTTCTGGGACTTATCCGATGGCATTGAGGAGTTTACCACATCAGTCACTAGCTTCATTAATAAGTGTATTGACGATGTCATCCCCAGTGACCGTACATACATATCCAACCAGAAGGGCTTGCAAACTATCACAGATTACAAACTGAAACCCAGCCGCTAGCTGCCAAGTGATGCGAGCCTACAAACAAATAAAGCTACTAAAACAATAATTTCAAAAATAGTCCATCACTCTTATTTCTCAAATTGCGTTGCAGGAAGAGGATGTCATCCACAGATCGTGGTCAGCTGGCTTCTCCTCTCTGACACCACAAATCCAGCTGTAGGTGACGCTTTATCCTTTGGAATCACACAATTACCAGGTGTAGAGTAGGCTGTTTGCTTGCCTCTAAGGCGAATGTGGCCTCTTTGAGACGATAGAGGAAATCAACAAGATCCACAAGTATACATTCACAATATCTGGCCTCATGTTATCTGCAGTTTTGAGCTGGGAACTGTCCCACTCCATGGTGAATATCACCCTCTCCACAAGCACCCACTCTTTGTTTATGTAATGGGCTGTAAGTCGCAAGTATCCTATTTGTGACCGACCGGCTTGATTCGGTCTTACAGTATATAGCAACATTTGAAATTGTGTTTTTTACATTAGATAAAAGTAGTGCTAGAAAATGGTATATTATACACTACAGTTGAGGAACAATGGGAAAGTAATTCTGCTTTGAAAGTTGATAAACTTGTAACCTTTTGAGAAAATGGCGTTGGAATGTTTTGGTACAACTACTGGAGAGCCCTTCTTTGTCTACACCCATTCAGCATCGTTTACACCCTCTTAAGCTTTAGCCCCACCCATCTCTTTAATAAGGTTTGGTCCGAGTGTTCTGTCCTAGCAACAGCAGTGAAGCACCCAAGCTAACTGGCTAATGTTGCCTAGCTTGCTAGCTACTTCCAGACACAAATGAGAGAAAAGCTCACTGACCATTTTACTTGCCCTAGCAGAGCTGTTTTGGCTGTTTTTATGTTATCCAGAGTGTTGGTGACAGAAACTGTGCTGCTGGCAACAATTTATGTTTTTTTTTTGTCAAAGTTTACAGACACCGGCCATATTCAGTGAGTGTTGGGCGTTCGTAAATTCTTCAGTTATTATGCGCTTTGGCACACTCAGACGAGAGTGCTCTGAAATCGGAGTAGATAGCCGGAGCGAATTTACCAGCTACGTCTATCAACAGTTTCCGCAGTGACATCATTAACATTCTAATGAAATGGTTACTTGCATAGTGGAGTCTTTTGTTAAAACATGTAGCTAGCTAGCTAAACAATGAACCACTCATGATATTACTACCCTGCATAAATCTGCAGGTAGCTAACCGACCTAATTCAATGTTAGCTAGCACTAAGCTATAACTAGAAAAGCAAATGGCTCTGAGATACGAATAATATTACAACACAGATCATACACTTAACGTTAGCTAGCTAGCTAACAGTACACTTTAACTTGAAATGAAAACTACTTTCTGACAAAATTAGAACTGTGTAATATATGAAAATGTAGCTAGCTAGACTATCATACACTACCGTTCAAAAGTTTGAGGTCACTTAGAAATGTCCTTGTTTTTGAAAGAAAAGCTATTTTTTTGGTCCATTAAAATAACATCAAATTGATCAGAAATACAGTGTAGACATTTTTTATGTTGTAAATGACTATTGTAGCTGGAAACGACAGATTTTTTTAATGGAATATTTACATAAGCGTACAGAGGCCCGTTATCAGCAACCATCACTCCTGTGTTCCAATTGCACATTGTTAGCTAATCCAAGTTCATCATTTTAAAAGGCTAATTGATGATTAGAAACCCCTTTTGCAATTATGTTAGCACAGCTGAAAACTGTTGTGCTGATTTAAAGAAGCAATACAACTGGTCTTCGTTAGACTAGTTGAGTATCTGGAGCATCACCATTTGTGGGTTCGATTACAGGCTCAAAATAGCCAGAAACAAAAAACTTTCTTCTGAAACTCGTCAGTCTATTCTTGTTCTGAGAAATAAAGGCTATTCCATGCGAGAAATTGCCAAGAAACTTAAAATCTCATACATTGCTTTGTACTACTCCCTTCACAGAACAGCGCAAACTGGCTCTAACCAGAATAGAAAGAGGAGTGGGAGGCCTCGGTGCACAACTGAGCAAGAGGACAAATTAGTGTCTAGTTTGAGAAACGGACGCCTCACAAGTCCTCAACTGGCAGCTTCATTAAATAGTACCCGCAAAACACCAGTCTCAACGTCAACAGTGAAGAGGCGACTCAGGGATGCTGGCCTTCTAGGCAGAGTTGCAAAGAAAAAGCCATATCTCTGTCCAGTGTCTGTGTTCTTTTGCCCATCTTAATATTTTATTTTTATTGGCCAGTCTGAGATATGTCTTTTTCTTTCTTTTTCTGTGACCAATACAATTTGATTTGATTTACATGTTACAGTTCATGACATCCTAATCAGACTCTCATAAGGCACCTGTTTATATATCCTAGGTAGGTGCCCCACTAGCTCCATCTCTGGGTTGGCATTATGCCCATTATCTTAACATCTTCCTTTTCATATATAATTGGCTCGAGCACTTTATACCATTCTAATACCACAGTAAAAATACATATTTACATTAGCAACACCTTTATTTTTTTTTTTATTATACAATATTAAAAAAGCCTTAATCTCTTAAAAGACATAGTCCCCGTACCGCAGGGGCTGTGTTATGTTAGCCCTTGTCCTAGTGTGTCGCACTGTCAGCATATTGGGCACCTATGGGCGTAGAGTTTCTGGCACTAGCACTCTGTATGTCCAGTAGTCCCTCACCAGGATGGGTGTACTCTTTCTTGTGTCCGGCCAGCCTCTTAGGATAAAAGACGGACGCATGGGGTGGCAGGTAGCCTAGTGGTTAGAGCTTTGGACTAGTAACCTCAAGGTTACATGATCAAATCCCTGAGCTGACAGGGTAAAAATCTGTCCTTCTCCCCCTGAACAAGGCAGTTAACCCACTGTTCCTAGACTGTCATTGAAAATAAGAATTTGTTCTTAACTGACTTGCCTAGTTAAATAAAAAGTCTTATCCTCTGCTGAATGAGTTTTGATACCATCCCGTGTCTGCGGGGAGTTGTTTTGATCAGTAGCATGGTTCACATCTTCAAGCTCAGCCTGTAGAGCATATACAGTCTCATTTGTCCGATATTGCGGGTGACTAGTTGTTGGTAGTGCTGCTCTAGACAAGAAATTTGCAATGTGAATCTCTATTCCTTTCTTGTATACTACCTGTAGTTGATAGTGTTGAAGCTTTAGCAATATCCTTTTGAAGTGGCTTCGGGACAGATAGAAGATGCTTTTTGGAGATAACCTCAAGAGGCTTGTGATCAGTGTGCACCGTGATAAAGTCCCTACCATGAAGGTATTGATCAAAATGGTCACAGGCAAACACTATGGCTAGGCACTCCTTTTCAATTTGGGCATATCCTTGCTCTGTGGGTGTCAATGTCCTTGAAGCAAATGCAATGGGCTGCCCCTTCTGTAGGAGCACTGCCCCTAGGCCCTTGTCACTTGCATCACATTGTAGCATCACTTCTTCAGGATTGGTTGGTTGCTTACCAATTTCTTGATTTGCTTCAATGCAGCCTTATGTTGAGGAAGCTATGCCCACAGCACATCTTTATTGGTCAGTCGACACAATGGCTCATATACGTCAGACAGATGAGGTAAGAATTTGGCTAAGTAATTTACAAAACCAAGCAGTCACTGCACTGTTTTTGCATCTGTAGGCGGCGGCATTTTCTGTACTGCTTCCACCTTCTTGGGGTCTGGCTTAGAAGATGTCTCATGTATGTAATACTTGTGAGCCTGAGCTTAACTTTGTCTTTATTCAGCTTTAGATTCATCTCCCTTGCTCTTTGTAAGAGCTCAGTCAGGTTGTGGTCATGGTCTTGCACCGCTTCTTCCATTGTAGCACCACAACCGTATACCAGGATGTCATCAGCTATGACGCTTATTCCTGGCTAGGACACTTATTCCTGGCAGTCCCTGAAGTGCATCATGTTGCCTTCGCTGATATTCCTCTGCAGCTGGTTTCACTTCAAAAGGTAACCTTGTCCACCGGTATCTACCATTGGGGATTGGGGGTCCAAAATGTGGTGAGGTAACTACTCTCTTCATCCTAACGTACCTGCCAGTACCCATTTTTTCCATCCATAACCGAAAAGATTTTCACTTTTGCCAGGCTTGGCAGTACCTCTTCAATGGTAGGCATTTGGTAATGCACCCTACATAAGGCTTTGTTCAGGGCACTTGGATCGAGGCAGACTTATTTTGCCAGGATTTTCCACCACAACCATGTTGCTTATCCACTTAGTATTTTTGGTGACCTTCGTAATGACACCCTGTTCCTCCATTGAATCAACAGCCTTTAGTGTTTTTCCTTCAGTGGAATAGGGATTCGGCAGGGAAGCTGTTAAACTGGTCTAACAGACTCATCCACCACCAGGTGGAGCTCACCTGGCAGAGCCCCCATCCCTTCAAAAACGTCCTCAAATGGTTTCAGTATTGCCTCAGGTTTTCAAGTCTGATGGGACCTTTTGTTTTTCTTTAGGGCTGACATGATGAACAACATGTTGGTGGTTGAGCTGTAGCAACTTAAGCTTTGACACGTTTTTTTCTGAAAAGGCAGGCTTTTGCCAGGTTTTCACCACTTGAAACTTTAGCACATACAATACCAGTCACAAGTTTGAACACACCTACTCATTCCAGGGTTTTTGTTTATTTTTACTATTTTCTACATTGTATAATAATAGTGAAGACATCAAAGCTATGAAATAAAACATATATATATTTCATTTAATCTTTATTTAACTAGGCAAGTCAGTTAAGAACAAATTATTATTTACAATGAGGGCCTACCCCGGCGACGCTGGGCCAATTGTGTGCCGCCCTATGGGACTCCCAATCACAGTCGGATGTGATACAACCTGGATTCGAACCAGGGACTGTAGTTATGCCTCTTGCTCTAAGATGCAGTGCCTTCGACCGCTATGCCACTCAGAAGCCCATATGGAATCATGTAGTAACCAAAAAAGTGTTAAACAAATCAAAATATATTTTATAGTTGAGATTCTTCAAAGTAGCCACACTTTGCCTTGATGACAGCTTTGTACACTCTTGACATTCTCTCAAACAGCTTCACCTGGAATGCTTTTCCAACAGTCTTGGAGTTCCCACATATACAGAGCACTTGTTGGCTGCTTTTCCTTCACTCTGCGGTCCAACTCATCCCAAACCATCTCAATTGGGTTGAGGTCGGGTGATTGTGAGTAGTTTGGATGAAGAGAGTAGTTACCTCACCACATTTTGGACCCCCAATGGTAGATACCAGTGCATAAGGTTGCCGTATGTGTACAAGATAAGCCAAGACATAAGTAAAAAATGATATCCCTAACCCCCTTCCAAAAAAATAAGAAATTAAATAAGTACAATTAAATACAAAAAAATATACAATTGCTCCCTCGTCCGATGCCTCTCTTTCAGTCCAATACCAATTTGCAGCTGTATCCGAGGAGTCAGTGTAGTGTATTTGAAATGGTTATATGCTCAATGAATGCCTGTCGGCCATTCCGGTGCATGCGCTGGAGGAGTGCTCCAGCTATTGCTGGAATAGTTTAGCTACTTGAGTCATTAGCCTTTTGTTCATACAGTATCAGCCACCGTGTTGTAGTCCGGCATCTGATTTAGCCTGGCCTGAGTTGTTTTAATTCCATGCTCTTGTTTAGTGATGCATCATTCCCTCGCACGAAGAGGCTCCTGGTGGGCCCACTGGTACCACAAACTAATTGTATCAATGAAAAAAAAAAAAAAACACTCAATGGCCGCTTGTCTTCTTTGCTGTATTTTACTAGGCTTGTACAGTAAGAAAAGCTAGCTACCAAGGTAACATGATCAGTTGAAGGCATTCAGTTGTACAACTGACTAGGTATCCCCCTTTCCTTTAGCTAGTGACATTAGTTATTGTCTGTAGTAATTTAACTTGGCTAACTAATGTTAGCTAGCTAACATTAGCTACTTCTGCTAACATAACAGCTGCTACAGTGCTAGGTAGCAGAGGTAGCTAGCTATGCTAGCTAGCCACCTAGCTAGATCGCTTTGTTGACAAATAATAGGACTGCTTCTTACGTTGTTGCGGAGTCGCATTCGGAAGTTGTGGCTGTGGGGTGTAGAGTATTGCAGACTCTGAGTATGTTATACATTTGATCCGTAAACATTTCCATGGCTTGGTGTGATGAATAGAAATTCTGGGAGCTACATTATTAGCTACAGGAATGAATAGAAAATACCCCCAGTAAATTGGGTCATGGCTAGAAGGGATAAAGGGAAGTGGTCTGGGAAAGTACACTTCCTGTCCCATCAAAATAGAAACTCGGTGATACAAGTGTGTCAATCCCACTTACTGTATATGGTTGCTCCAGCAGAGAGGAAGCAAGACATCTCACTGGCAAAAAAATTCAGTTCATATACAAATAGGCCAGACCCAGTTGCTATCTCATTGGTGTCTATGGAAGAGCCACCCCTTATGTAGACCGGAACAGTGGCCATTTTTTCTATAGTAAACGGCCTGAGTAAGACATCTTTATTTATCCACCATCTTGGCTCTAGGTGCACAGGTCCACAAGACTTCGCTCAAAGCCTGTATAGGTAATTCTAAATAGAATATCTCTGCCTCATATTATTTCTTGACGATTGACTGTCAGAATAGATTTAGTGTCGCTATCATGGCAGATAATCTCAAACCCAGGACTTGGCCCATGAATGAGTGTGGGCACCGCCTCAGACCTTTGGGAAAGACAGCCCACTTTGAACACAAAGTTCTATGATAAATTCACTCATCAATGGACAATTGAACAGCAAGACACAGCCACTGCAGCAAGCCCAGACACAGGAGATATTTTGACAGGATGAACATGGTGTTTGTTTATTATTACGGAGTTGTTTGTGTCTCTGTAAAAGCATTCATAATCGTGTCCTCCAGTAGCCTATTCTCCAACTTTTAACTTTAATGTAGCAGACTTGTGATTTCACCACCATCTTTTTATCTGTTCAACAACACAGATCCAGGTGAAGCTCATACAGGTTGCAACAAATGCCTTCAGACATATCCACAGAAATATGGTGAAAAAGCAGATTACTCCATCATGCAGTGGACGGACAACCATGTACTGCAACGTCAGAATGAACTAAACAAAATTAATGGGAGTATGTGGACAGAGGCGAAGACCAAGGCAGAGAGAAAAACAATAGAGACTGAAACTGGGGCCAGATTATCTGAGCTATTTAAATTCCCACATTTCATGCTCATAGACATGGCTGTAGTGGATAGTGTTGTCACGATACCATAATTTTTTGTATCACGATACGCGATATCATCACGATACTTGATTCCAAAACGATACCACAATAAAATAAGGCGTATTAGCCAAAGTCACAGAATGGCTCTTGATCCAGACAGGTAAACTCAGCTTCTGCTTTGTTCAATTGTGGGGCATCTTTTGAGTTCAGTATCATTACATTTGAACATTTTTATGTACATTTTTTAGAGACAGCCATGTTATGCATTAATTAATCAATTATACAATCAATTTGACTTTGGTAAAAACAATCTAACTACAAAACCACATAATAGTAATCATTTAGTTGAAAGATAAATCTCTATTGATAAACTGGGCAAATCAAGATGCATAATAGCTCTAATCACAATACAGGTGAATGCATAATATTATTGAGCTTGTTTTAGCTGATTTCATGGGGCTGCAGATGACAAATAATCCCTTCCATTTAGGACTTATTTTATTGGCAACTGTTAAGTAACATAAACTCAGCAAAAAAAGAAACGTCCCCTTTTCAGGACCCTGTCTTTCAAAGATGATTCGTAAAAATCCAAATAACTTCACAGATCTTCATTGTATAGGGTTTAAACACAGTTTCCCATGCTTGTTCAATGAACCATAAACAATTACTGAACATGCATGTCACGTCCTGACCCTTGTAAGAGGTCATTCTCCATAGTAGAGTGGTCAGGGTGTGACAGGTGGTTGTTTTGGGTGGTTTGGGGTTTTCTGTTTATATGTGGGCTTTTTCTAGATTTCTATTTCTATGTTTTGTTTTCTATGTTTTGGCCGGGTATAGTTTCCAATCAGAGGCAGGTGTCTATTGTTGTCTTTGATTGGAAGCCATACTTAGGCAGCCTGTTTTTCCTTAGTTTTTTTGTGGGTAGTTGTTTTCCGTTTTGTCAGTGTACCTTACGGAGCTGTTGTCAGTCGTTTTATTGTTTTGGTTCGAGTGTCTTCATTAAAAGTTTAATATGAGCACTATACACGCTGCGCCTTGGTCTACTCATTTCGACGCTTGTGACAATGCATCTGTGGAACGGTCGTTATTAAGACACTAACAGCTTACCGACGGTAGGCAATTAAGGTCACAGTTATGAAAACTTAGGACACTGAAGAGGCCTTTCTACTGACTGAAAAACACCAAAAGAAAGATGTCCAGGGTCCCTGCTCATCTGCGTGAATGTGCCTTAGGTATGCTGCAAGGAGGCATGAGGACTGCAGATGTGGCCAGGGCAACAAATTGCAATGTCCGTACTGTGAGACGCCTAAGAGAGCGCTACAGGGAGACAGGATGGACAGATGATTGTTCTCGCAGTGGCAGACCACGTGTAACAACACCTGCACAGGATCGGTACATCCTAACCTCACCTGCGGGACAGGTACATGGCAACAACAACTGCCCGAGTTACACCAGGAACGCACAATCCCCCCATCAGTGCTCAGACTGTCCACAATAGGCTGGACTGAGGGCTTGTAGGCCTGTTGTAAGGCAGGTCCTCACCAGACATCACCAGCAACAACGTTTTCTATGGGCACAAACCCACCGTCGCTGGACCAGACAGGACTGGCAAAAAGTGCTCTTCACTGACGAGTCGCGGTTTTGTCTCAACAGGGGTGATGGTCGGATTGGCGTTTATCGTCGAAGGAATGAGCGTTACACCAAGGCCTGTACTCTGGAGCGGGATTGATTTGGAGGTGGAGGGTCCGTCATGGTCTGGGGCGGTGTGTCACAGCATCATCGGACTGAGTGTGTTGTCATTGCAGGCAATCTCAACGCTGTGCGTTACAGGGAAGACATCCTCCTCTCTCATGTGGTACCCTTCCTACAGGCTCATCCTGACATGACCCTCCAGCATGACAATGCCACCAGCCATACTGCTCATTCTGTGCGTGATTTCCTGCAAGACAGGAATGTCAGTGTTCTGCCAATGACAAGCGAAGAGCTCGGATCTCAATCCCATTGAGCACGTCTGGGACCTGTTGGATCGGAGGGTGAGGGCTAGGGCCATTCCCGCCAGAAATGTCTGGGAACTTGCAGGTGCCTTGGTGGAAAAGTGGGGTAACATCTCACAGCAAGAACTGGCAAATCTAGTGCAGTCCATGAGGAGGAGATGCACTGCAGTGCTTAATGCTGACTGTTACTTTTGATTTTGACCCCCCCTTTGTTCAGGGACACATTATTCAATTTCTGTTAGTCACATGTCTGTGGAACTTGTTCAGTTTATGTCTCAGTTGTTGAATCTTGTTATGTTCATACAAATATTTACAAATGTTAAGTTTGCTGAAAATAAACGCAGTTGACAGTGAGAGGACATTTCTATTTTTGCTGAGTTTATAATTGTTTTGTACTGATCAACACCGTGAAACACTAGTCTTGGACCATATGCATAATCTTTACTGCAGACAGCAGTATTTCAATGCACAAGAATGGAAAAATTGGAAATGCGTTTACTCCTTATTCGCCCTTAAGGGACATGAATATGCTCATTATGATTGCTGGACCCATTTTGTCAAAGCTTGTACCATCTTATGTACAAGATGTATCACCATGGCGCAAGTTGGAGAAGCTAATCGCAACTTGCAACAGTTCTGTGTGAGCTTTGCAAGGATGTATGGGAAAGAGTATTGCACAACAAATACAGTGCATTCGGAAAGTATTCAGACCCCTTGACTTTTTCCACATTTTGTTAAATGTTTTTTTCCCCCTCATCAATCTACACACAATACGCAATAATGACAAAGCAAAAACTGTTTTTTAGCAATGTTGGCAAATTTATATAAAAAAAACGGAGAAATCAGTTCAACTTTGTTGAAGCACCTTTAGCAGTGATTACAGCCTCAAGTCTTCTTGGGTATGACGCTACAAGCTTGGCACACCTGGAGTTTCTGCCATGAATTTTCTGCAGATCCTCTGAAGCTCTATCAGGTTGGATGGGGAGGTCACTGCACAGCTATTTTCAGGTCTCTCCATAGATGTTTGATTGGGTTCAAGTCCAGGCTCTGGCTGGGCCACTCAAGGACATTCAGAGACTTGTCCCCAAGCCACTCCTGCATTGTCTAGGATCTTTCTGTACTTTGCTCTATTCTTCTTTCCCTCAATTCTGACTAGTGTCCCAGTCTCTGCCGCTGAAAAACATCCCCACAGCATGATGCTGCCAGGTTCCCTCCAGCCGTGATGCTTGGTATTCAGGCCAAATAGTTCAATCTTGGTTTCATCAGAGCAGAGAATCTTGTTTCTTATGGTCTGAGAGTCTTTAGGTGACTTTGGCAAACTCCAAATGGGCTGTCATGTGCCTTTTACTGAGGAGTGACTTCCATCTGGCCACTCTACCATAAAGGCCTGATTGGTGGAGTGCTGCAGAGATGGTTGCCTTTCTGGAAGATTCTCCTATCTCCACAGAGGAACTCTGGAGCTCTGTCAGAGTGACCATCAGGTTCTTGGTCACCTCCCTGACCAAGGCCCTTCTCCCCCGATTGCTCAGTTTGGCCAGGTGGCCAGCTCTAGGGAGAGTCTTGGTGGTTCCAAACTTCTTCCATTTCAGAATGATGGAGGCCACTGTGTTCTTGGGGACCTTGAATGCTGCAGAAATGTTTTGGTACCCTTCCCCAGATCTGTGCCTCGACACAACCCTGTCTCGGATCTCTACAGGCAATGCCTTCAACCTCATGGCTTGCTTTTTGTCAACTTTGGGACCTTATATAGACAGCTGTGTACCTTTTCAAAATCATGTCCAATCAATTGGATTTTCCATAGGTGGACTCCAATCAATTTATAGAAACATCTCAAGGAAGGTCAATGGAAACAGGATGCACCAGAGCTCAATTTCGAGTCTCATAACAAAGGGTCTGAATACTTATGTAAATTAGGTATTTCTGTTTTTCTATTTGTAATTAAATCAATTTTAGAACAAGGCTGTAATGTAACAACATGTGGAAAAAGTCAAGGGGTTGAAGAACTTGAAGAAATGCATTTTGGACTATGGTCCAGTATATGGTTTCTGGTGCTTTCTATTTCAGCGACCAAATGTTTTCAGAGGTAAACAGAAGACCAACAATCCTTTATTGGCGTGCTTGTTTTTTTATTTTATTGTTTTAAGTGTGTTGCAATACTATATATACAAAAGTATGTCGACACCCCTTCAAATTAGTGGATTCAAATCAAATCAAATGTATTTATATAGCCCTTCGTATATCAGCTGAAATCTCAAAATGCTGTACAGAAACCCAGCCTAAAACCCCAAACAGCAAGCAATGCATGTGAAAGAAGCACGGTGGCTAGGAAAAACTCCCTAGAAAGGCCAAAAACCTAGGAAGAAACCTAGAGAGGAACCAGGCTATGAGGGGTGGCCAGTCCTCTTCTGGCTGTGCTGGGTGGATATTATAACAGAACATGGTCAAGATGTTAAAATGTTCATAAATGACCAGCATGGTCAAATAATAATAATCATTGTAGTTGTCGAGGGTGCAACAAGCACGTCCGGTGAACAGGTCAGGGTATTTCAACCACACCCGTTTCTGACAGGTTTATAAAAACGAGCACACAGCCATGCAATCTCCATAGACAAAAAGTGTCAGTAGAATGGCCCTTACTGAAGAGCTCAGTGACTTTCAATGTGGCACCCTCATAGGATGCCACATTTCCAACAAGTCAGTTTGTCAAATTTTGTCCCTGCTAGAGCTGCCTCGGTCAACTGTAAGCACTGTTTTTGTGAAGTGGAAACGTCTCGGAGCAACAGCAGCTCAGCCGCAAAGTGGTAGGCCACCCAAGCTCACAGAATTGGTTCGCCGAGTGCTGAAGTACGTAGCTCGTAAAAATCGTCTGTCCTCGGTTGCAACTCTCACTACCGAAGTTCCAAACTGCCACTGGAAACAACGTCAGCACAAGAACTGTTAGTCGGGAGCTTCATGAAATGGGTTTCCATGGCCGAAGAGCCGCACGCAAGCCTAAGATCTCCATGCGCAATGCCAAGCGTCAGCTGGAGTGGTGTAAAGCTTTCTGTCACTGGACTCTGGAGCAGTGGAAACGCTTTCTCTAGAGTGATGAATCACGCAGCGCTATCTGGCAGTCCAATGGATGAATCTGAGTTTGGCAGATGCCAGGAGAACGCTACCTGCCTCATTGCATAGTGCCAACTGTAAAGTTTGGTGGAGGAGGAATAATGGTCTGTGGCTATTTTTCGTGGTTAATGCTGCAGCATACAATGACATTCTAGACGATTCTGCGCGTCCAACTTTGTGGCAACAGTTTGGGGAAGGCTCTTTTCTGTTTCAGCATGACAATGCCCCATGCACAAAGCAAGGTTCTTACAGAAGTGGTTTGTTGAGATTGGTGTGGAAGAACTTGACTGGCCTGGACAGAGCCCTAAACTCAAACCCATCGAACACATTTAGGATGAATTGGAACGCCGACTGCGAACCAGGGCTAATCGCCCAACATCAGTGCCCAACCTCACTAATGCTCTTGTGGCTGAATGGAAGCAATGCCCATGATTTTGGAATGAGATGTTCGACGAGCAGGTATCCACACACTTTTGGTCATGTAGTGTATTTTAAATGTGTGTCTTAATGGGGGCGTGACTTTCTGATGGTACTTTTTACCAACCATAAGTGGAGGTGTTGTACCAGTTTAGGTGGTCTATGGTAGAGGTAGAGTTTTACCTCTTATAAGGAACAAATGTGTCTTATTTCAGGAAACTAGGTGTATGTTGTGCATCACTACTTTACAGGAGAGGCATTTGAAGTATCAAAATGTGTTTTTTGGAAGATATGCTTTCTGGAACATGTAGAATGATCGTTACTGAAGAGCTCAGTGACTTTCAGTTTCATGTGCCTTAATAGCAAACATATATGCCATCTGTAAATATGAATAAAACATTAAATTACGAAACTAGTTGGTTTTGCCACGGAAAAAGACAGGAACCTAGCCATGATTGGCTGAGATAATGGATGGGCTGGACATGCCGAAAGATGAATTCGGATTGGTCTACTTTGTAGCACTCTTCTGATTGTTACATAATCTGCTCAGTATGTGTAGGTAACCCTTTCTAATGTGGCTATTTTGCAAGATATCACAAAGAACTGCATAAGTGCTCTCCACTTTCTGGAGGATCAAGTTTTGAAATCAGTGGAATGCCTGGTGGATGCAGAGTATGATAGCTATGGAGATGGAGAAAATTCTGGTGTTGGATTGCAAATTCAGTCGTTATCTGCATGGGGTTGTTGTCTTAACCCCACTCTGGCTTAGTTTCCCAGTTGCAAGGATGATTTTGAGACAATGAGGGATTATTCTACTCCTAAATTATCTCTAATAAAACACATTATTGTCTATGTAATGCAGGTCGTTAATTCATTTGTCAGTTCAAGTCAAAAAGAGAACACACTGAAAAAGGCTGTTGTATTAAACACCTGTCTCCGGATTACATCTTCAAAGTAAGGTTAGCAATGGCATCCGTGACAGAGAGGGATAAGCGTTCATCCATGTAAGAGAGTCTAGCTAGCTACATTTTCAGATATTATACGTTTCTAATTTAGTTAGAAAGTAATTTTCATTGCAAGTGAAAGCATACTGTTTGCTAGCTAGCTAACGTTACGTGTGTGATCTCTGTAGTAATATTATTCGTATCTCAGAGTCATTTGCATTGCTAGTTATAGCCTAATGTTAGCTAGCTAGCTAACATTGAACCTAGCTAGTTGGTTAGCATTAGCTACCAGCAGATTTATGCAGGGTAGTAATGTTATGAGTTGGGATTATGGTTCATTGTTTAGCTAGCTAGCTACATGTCTAAACAAAAGACTCCACTATACAAGTTACCATTTCACTATACCATTCGGTGGTGTAAAATTCTTAAGTAAAAATACTTTAAAGGACTGCTTAAGGAGTTTTTTGGGGGGTACCTGTATTTGACTATTTATATTTTTGACAAAATTTACTTTTACTTCACTACATTCCTAAAGAAAATAATGTACTTTTTACTCCATCTTCCCTGACACTCAAAAGTGCTAGTTACATTTTGATTGCTTAGCAGGACATGAAAATGGTCCAATTCACACACTTACCAAGGGAACATCCCTGGTCATCCCTACTACTTCTGATCTGGTGGACTCATTAAACACACATTCTTTGTTTGTAAATTATGTCGGAGTGTTGGAGTGTGCCCCTGGCTATCCGTAAATAAATAAAAAACAAGAAAATGGTGCCATCTGGTTTGCTTAATATCATTTTTTTAATGTATACTTTTACTTTTAATACTTAAGTATATTTAAAACCAAATACTTTTAGACTTATTTTAGTATTTTACTGGGTGACTTTCACTTTTACTTCAGTCATTTTCTATTAAGGTATCTTTACTTGTACTCAAGTATGACAATTAGGTACTTTTTACATCACTGGTACCGTTTACACCATCATTATCCAGTTCATGTTACAAATAGACTTTGATTTTATTTGATATAGTGTGTGTTTACCAGAGACGGTAATGTGAAGAACAACATGACCTGCACCAAAGTCAAATTAGCATATTATGTTTTTATTTCGTAACACTCATAACCATAAGCTGTTTTCTGTAATTAGCTCAACATTAACTTGTAATGCTGATATTATTGTGAGTACATTTTCCTGCAATAACAAATGGCTTTGTCACTATGGTGGTACTATATAAAGGCAAGAATAAGGATTTTCTACCTGTGGAGAAAGGTACTATCTGAGGTATGAACTGGGGTACAATTATGTAACTATAACTAAAACCTCAAAGGAGGACCTTACAGGGTACTACCCCAGTGACAAGCAATGTGGGACAAAAAATGTGTTACAATAAACATACATCTGATATGTTATTGGTGGTCCTTGTATATTCATTCATGTAACACTGGATCAACTGACCAAAATATCTGTGTTCATCAAAGATGTGAAAAATATACAATTTGTTATCACATAACATCAAGTTTTTGTCTATAAAGACCATCTTTTCTGAATCTGCAAGTCTGATCTCCACTAGAGACCCTAATGGCAAATGTCCAGTCTCCTTACATTTTCAAGCTAGACTTTGGCTGCATCCTGGCTCATAGGGAGATAAAATATCTGAGATGTAGGATGGAGCTGTCGTGGAAATTCATACTGAGAGAGACTTTGTCATTTCTTCAAACAATCATCTTCATTTAATATCGATTAATTATTTCAATAATGAGACTGGTCAATGGGCCGAGAGCCTAACCTTTATATAGCTGACACTAAGAATGCTTAGTCATGGCTGGTTCCACCCCTCCCATGCAGGCCAAGGGGCATCATAAACCATTCTGGGTTAATTCAGTCGTTATCTGCATGGGGTTGTTGTCTTAACCCCACTCTGGCTTAGTTTCCCAGTTGCAAGGATGATTTTGAGATAATGAGGGATTGTTCTACTCCTAAGTTATCTCTAATAAAACACATTATTGTCTATGTAATGCAGGTCGTTAATTCATTTGTCACTTCAAGCCATCTCTAGTGACCATACACCCAGATTAGCTGCAGGGAACTAGAGTGGAGACCATAAAAACACAGCATTAGTAGGACAGAAATGTCTTCCCATTTGTTAAGTATTAATTGCTAACTATTAATATCAATCAAATCAGGTAAATACGTAATTTTTCTATCACAGGGCTAAACCAAGCCTAGCCTTAAACGTGATTAATACAATAATTTGTATCTGTTTTAAAAGTGACTGGTAGCCAGTGTAGAGAAGCTAAAATTGGTGTAATATTGTACGTTTCCTGGTGCCTGTTAAAAGCTGAGCTGTAGACAATGGAGTGATTTCTGACTGAGACAGGTATACAAAGAGTTACAGTAATCTAGGCACGAGGAAATAGTTGTGGGCCCAATACAACAACCTCTGATGTCTTATCATTGAGCAGGAGAAAATTGTCAGACATCCAACATTTTATATCAGCAAGACATTTGTGAAGGGTAGCTAAGCTAGCTTGGTCACTTGGTCTGATTGGTAAAGAGCTGCGTGTCATCCGAAAAGATTATGGAAAATGCGCTATTTAATAATTCTCCTGTAGGAGAAAGCTTCCACTTCTATGTCAGAAACACTACACTAAATACTACAAAATGCAAAACACTACATTAATTACGATAGTATATACTAGTTTTCTTTTACTTTAGTATTTATAATGTAGTTAACTGTAAATACTCGGTGGTGGAAAAAGTACCAAATTGTTATACTTAAAAGTAAATATACCTTAATAGAAAAGTAAAAGTGAAAGTCACCCAGTAAAATATATATATATTATTTTTGTAATTTTTACCCCACCGAAATTTAACAAGTACTTTTGGGTGTGAAAGAAAATTTATGGGAGTAAAAAGTATGTATTTTCTTTAGGAATGTAGTGGCATAAAAGTAAAAAATATACATAGGATAGGAAAGTACAGATACCCCAAAAAATTACTTAAGTAGTACTTCAAAGTAGTTCTACTTAGTTGCCACTGTCAATACTACAGTAAAGTCTGCAAAAACACTACAGTGAGTACTATAGTATTTACACCATAGTATACTGTTTATGCCATGGTATAGAAATAGAAAGGTTGAGAAGACATTATCTATAGGACGCATGCAGGAGAGAGGAAAAACAGTACAACACTCAACACTAAAGTGCCCTAAGTGAGTTATGTACTGTCATTTTATCTGACCAGAATGAATTTGGCCCTTCATTAAGTGTGTGTTCTCATGCAGTTTGAACATGAAAAGGTCCACCAGAGAATTGATGGTATTTCAAGCTGAGGAGTTAGTTTAACCAATTCAACTTGGTTACATAACGTTCTGAGCCACATCTGAGCAAACTGCACATGTGGCTCAGATCCTTGTCTGTGAGAGAATCAAACTTGAAAAGGAGATATGTGCCAACTAGGGCAACATAAGCTGGAGGGAGGCAAGGCATGGATCTAAAAAACAGACAGATGAGCGTTGTAGGGAAGAGATGGAGGGGAGGGAGGGGTGTTGCTGGTTCCTTCTAGCCTTGTTTATGTCCCGACGCACCCCTCTGAAAACTATTAACTGTCGCCACACTCAGTTGGCCCTGAGCTATGTCAACAAGCCCTGTACGCTCTATAATGCACCCCAACAAGGAACGATGAAACCTGCTCATCAACATGTGAAACCTCTCCTCTCATTAGCTATCCATGGTTGAAATTAAGCAATGAAAGCGTGGGATTTAACAAGAGATTTGGAGGGTGTTTGTTTTGTAAAAAGGTTTGACTGTGTTTCACCTCCTCATCATCTGTGGGCAGAGAAAGACTGGCTGGACTCGTATGAAGATTGATCATCATTGGAACAGTGCTTGAATGTGTCTCCTATCTGGATATGTATTTATGAGTATTTGTTTAAGAAAAGAGGACTTTTCCATAACGTATGCATGTTATCTGACCTAGTTAATGGAGGGTGTATGTTGTGTAAGGATGAACCGCCCACCCACTCTCTCAGAATCTGGGCAGTGAGATATGCAGCTCCTCCTTACTGGTTCAGGGATACAGCCAGGCGGTAGAATACAGGAGGTAGGGAGTTCTTTAGGCCAATATCTCCCCATTGGCTTGTTAAAAAGCTGTGGGGGCTGCTTGTGGCACTTCCATCTGCTCACCTCCAACTTCACGGCACTCACTCACAAACACGCATACACAAACACACACATGCACAAATAAACACACACACACCACACTCCGTGCCATCCTCAGAGAGAGAGAAGTATTCCCACTACCCTCCACCCTCCAGAACTATTTCCAGTGCCTCCATGACACATGTTGTCTCAGCTCTGATCATACATCATACCTCTAGTCCAGTGGTTCCCAAACTTTTTATAGTCCCGTACCCCTTAAAACATTCAACCTCCAACTGCATACCCCCTCTAGCACCAGGGTCAGCACACTCTCAAATATTGTATTTTTTTTACATCATTGTAAGCCTGCCACACACACAATATACGATACATTTATTAAACATAAGAATGAGTTTCTGTCACAACCCGGCTCGGCAGGGCATGAAGTGACAAAGAGCTCTTATAGGACCAGGGCACAAATAATAATATAATAATAATGAATCATTTTGCTCATTATTTAGCCATCTTACATATAAAACCTTATTTGTTCATCAAAAATGGTGAATAACTCACCACAGGTTAAGGGTATGCTTGAAAGGATACATGTAACTGCAATATTGGGTTGTATTGGAGAGAGTCTCAGTCTTAAATAATTTTTCACACACAGTCTGTGCCTGTATTTAGTTTTCATGCTAGTGAGGGCCGAGAATCCACTCTCACATAGGTACGTGGTTGCAAAGGGCATCAGTGTCTTAACAGCGCGATTTGCCAAGGCAAGAAACTCTGAGCGCAGCCCTGCCAGAAATCTGGCAGTGGCTTCTGATTAAATTCAATTTTCACAGAACTGCTTGTTGCAATTTCGATGAGGCTCTCTTGTTCAGATATCGGTAAGTGGACTGGAGGCAGGGAATGAAAGGGATAACGAATCCAGTTATTTGTGTCGTCCGTTTCGGGAAAGTACAGTACCTATGTAATTGCACACCCAGATCACTCAGGTGCTTTGCTATATCACATTTGACATTGTCAGTAAGCTTGAGTTAATTTGCACACAAAAAGTAATACAATGATGGAAAGACCTGTGTGTTGTCTTTGTTAATGCAGACAGAAAAGATCTCCAACTTCTTAATCATAGCCTTAATTTTGTCCCGCACATTGAATATAGTTGCGGAGAGTCCCTGTAATCCTAGATTCAGATCATTCAGGCGAGTAAAAACATCACCCAGATAGGCCAGTCATGTGAGAAACCCGTCATCATGCAAGCAGTCAGACAAGTGAAAATGATGGTCATTAAAGAAAACTTTATGCTTGTCTCTCAATTCAAAAAAATATGTCAATACTTTTCCCCTTGATAACCAGCGCACTTCTGTATGTTGTAAAAGCGTTACATGGTCGCTGCCCATATCATTGCCTAATGCAGAAAATACATGAGTGTTCAGGGGCCTTGCTATAACAAAGTTAACAATTTTCACTGTAGTGTAAAACGTCTTTCAAACCTCTTGGTGGATGCTGCAGTGTACCCAAGTGGCGTCGGGAGTAACTGCTGACACGTGCGTTACCACTCCACTATGTCTCCCTGTCATGGCTTTTGCGCCATCAGTACAGATACCGACATATCTTATTTGATGTCACAAAGCTGTCCAGTACTTTAAAAATAATCCAGGTTTCCAGGGGTTTGCAGATGAGGATGTCTTCCTTAATTGACCCCCCATAAACGTAACGGACATATACCAAGAGCTGTGCCAGGCCTGCCACATCTGTTGACTCATCCAGCTGAATTGCATATAATTCACTGGCTTGTATGCGAAGCAGTAATTGTTTCAAAACATCTCCTGCCATGTCACTGATGCGTCGTGATACAGTGTTGTTTGATGAAGACATTGTCTGTATATTTTCTTTGGCCTTTTCCCCCAGTATTGTCCCAGCCATATCCGCGGCAGCAGGAAGAATTAAGTCCTCCACAATAGTATGGGGCTTGCCTGTCCTAGCCACTCGGTAGCTCACCATATAAGACGCTTCTCGCCCCTTCTTATTAATGGTATCTGTTACTTTTATACATGTCTTACTACTCGAAAGTCATCTTTATTCTCGCTCAAAACACTCCCGTGGCTTATTTTTCAAATTGTCATGTTTCATTTCTAAATGTCTGCGCAAGAGTGAAGGTTTCCTGCGAGAGAGTAGCGGTTAATGTGATTGGATGTTAATTAATCATGTTTGCTGCATATTTGTTGTTGGAGACTTAAGAGGAGCTCTAGGTCCTATAGCTATAAGGTGATAGATACCATCTGAGCTATTCACCCTCCTTCTCTCCTTCTCTCCACAGAACTTCAGAGCGGTGCAGACCTGTCAATCACCCTCATCAGCGTCCAGTCAAAGCCAGGAGAAAAGGATTGGGCGGGGCATGGACTGGCTTGGCCGTTGCTATGCATGAGCGAGTGCCATGGTGTCCATGGAGACCAAGGGCTATACTGACCTCCTGGAGACCAGCGATGGGCAGGGGTCGGGACTTTTGGATAGAGGGGACATGTCGGGGACTGAGGAGGACTGGAGCGTCCCCTTACCCCTGGGCTTCCAGGTGTCCCTCACCACTGTGCTGATGCTGGAGCTGGTGCTCGGCTTCAGCAGCAACCTGACCGTGCTGGTGCTCTACTGCGCCCAGTCCAACCTGGTTGACTCAGTCAGCAACATGGTTACGGTCAGCTTGCATGTGCTGGATATCCTGGTGTGTGTGCTGTGTCTGCCGCTGACCGTGGCGATCATCCTGCTCCCAGTGGACGGTAGTGGCGGGGGCAGCCTGGCTACGCTGTGCTGCTTCCATGAGGCCTGCGTCACCTTCACCAGTGTGGCCACGGCCATCAATGTGCTGGTCATCAGCCTGGACCGCTACGACATCACCGTCCGTCCAGCCACACGGCTGCTGACCCCGCGACGTGCTGCACTCCTCCTGGCTGCCGTTTGGGCCATATCACTGGCCGTCTTCTTCCTGCCCTTCCTGGAGGGAGACTTCTTCTCAATGGGGTCTGACGCTGAGGACAGCGAGATTGGAGGAGGGTTGGAGATGGACATGGGGGATCTGATCCCTGAGTCTGATTCTGAAGCCCCTACTGGACTGACCCCCACTGGGCAAAACCACACTGGGCTGACCCTCGCTCCCTCCACCCCCTCTACTCCATACTACTCCCACCCCCTGAGGCAGAACCGGACGCTGCTATGTGTGGGTGGGCAGGGCTACCACACGGGCCTGGCCATGTACTACCACCTCCTCCTGCAGGTGCCCTGCTTCTTCATCGCCGTGGTCGTCATGCTGTTCACATACTCCCGCATCCTGCAGGCCCTCAACATCCGCATCGGCACCCACATCAAGAGGGGCCCACGGGCCTCCAATAAGTACTCAGGCTGCAGGATCCGTAGGCGGAGAGAAAGGAGGAAGGGGCTGAGTCTGGCCACAGAGGGGAGAGGTTCCTCCAGCCAGAACCAACGCCTCACCCACCCGCCCCTCATCCCATCCCCCAGCTCCCTGCCGCCCCTCTCCTCCATGCCCTTGGTTACCTCTGACAGTGGGGCCACGGGGGTCACCAACACCGCCGCCACCACCCCCAGCGCCACCACCCCCAGCGCCACCACCCCAGCGACCCCTAACCCCACTGACGGCATCTCCCCCCCACCGGCGGCGGCAGACCGTCCAGGCGTCCAGGCTTCTGTGTCGGCCATCATCGCCCTGAGGAGGGCCGTGAGGCGCCACCGGGACCGGCGGGAGCGCCAGCGGAGAGTCTTCAAGATGTCCCTGATCATCATCTCCTCTTTCCTGGGCTGCTGGGCTCCTCTGTCCATGGTGAACGTGTTGATCCTGTGTCTGGGCCCCAGTGATGGTCTGGTACGTGTGAGGCTCTGCTTCTTGGCCATGGCATACGGCACCACCATCTTCCACCCGCTGCTCTATGCCTTCACCAGGCAGAAGCTGCGTAAAGCGCTGAAGACCCATGTCAAGAAGAGGGTGGTGTCCCTGCTGCAGGTGGACCCGGCGCCCAACGGGGGAGCTGTTATTCACAACTCCTGGGTGCAGGGGGGTGGACAGAGGAAGGGACGCAAGCCCCGACTGGAGGGCAGTGACGCCACCAGTAACTGCCTAACAGTGGCTGTGAGAGAATGAGAAGCCGTGCAGCTGTGTGTGTGCGTGCGTGTTCAAGCGAGTGTGCATGTGTATATGGGTGTACAGTATGTGATAGTTGACAAAGGTCACACGGCATCACATGACAGCACCTCCCTCCACCCAGATGTGTGATGATGGCAGGTGGGCCCAGAGCTCTAATTAACATCAGACCTTCTCTGTGATCTATGTACACAGCTCATCATTAGTCCCCCAGTTAACGACAAGATGGCCGCTCCTACTCCATGGCAATGCCAAGCTACAAAGCAATATGTGACAGCACCTGCGTTGCCGCAACCTTAGTTACTGTAGATATAAATCCCAGTACAGGTACAGAGCAAAAATATCCACACACATTGATCGACCTGTTGTCATTCACGGAACAAGTGAACACACAATATCTACCTGCACACAGATCTCAATGAGAGTCAATATCCAGTAACAGTTTATCATTTGATTAGTCATGCATTAAAGGATAAGTTTTCTTTTTTACAACCTATTTTTGATGTACTGTAAATGGC
Source organism: Salmo trutta (assembly GCF_901001165.1). Classification (NCBI taxonomy): domain Eukaryota; kingdom Metazoa; phylum Chordata; class Actinopteri; order Salmoniformes; family Salmonidae; genus Salmo; species Salmo trutta. The sequence goes on along the minus strand of NC_042970.1, from coordinate 33,071,730 downwards.
ATGTTATAGAAGGGTCCTGACACCTTTTTTGTGTTTTCATGTTTTTAATTTTTTTACTTACCTCAAACAGCAAATTGCTTCCTCATCCTCATTGTGTAGTATAATGGCCCCGAAAAAATATGAACAAAGGCTCCAAAAACTCCCAAATAAAATAAAATGTTATTGGTCACATCCACATATTTAGCAGATGTTATTGCGGGTGTAGCGAAATGCTTTCGTTCCTAGCTCCAACAGTGCAGTAATATATAACAATACACAAAAGTGCTAATAAATCAAAAAAGTAAAAGAATGAAATTAAGAAATATAGAAATATTAGGACGAGCAATGTCGGAATCCAGAGTATATAGAAATAGATATATATGTCAGAATGTCAGAATAATAGAAGAGAGAATGATTTATTTCAGCTTTTATTTCTTTCATCACATTCCCAGTGGGTCAGAAGTTTACATACACTCAATTAGTATTTGGTAGCATTGCCTTTAAATGGTTTAACTTGGGTCAAACGTTTTGGGGAGCCTTCCACAGGCTTCCCACAATAAGTTGGTTGAATTTTGGCCCATTACCCACTCCAATACCTTGACTTTGTTGTCCTTAAAGCATTTTGCCACAACTTTGGAAGTATGCTTGGGGTCATTGTCCATTTTGAAGACCCATTTGTGACCAAGCTTTAACTTCCTGACTGATGTCTTGAGATGTTGCTTCAATATATCCCCATAATTTTCCTACCTCATGATGCCATCTATTTTGTGAAGTGCACCAGTCCCTCCTGCAGCAAAGCATCCACCCGCCCCTCATCCCATCATCCCAACATGATGCTGCCACCTCCGAGCTTCACGGTTGGGATGGTTTTCTTCGACTTGCAAGCATCCCCCTTTTTCCTCCAAACATAACGATGGTCATTATGGCCAAACAGTTCTATTTTGTTTTATCAGAACAGAGGACACTTCTCAAAATTACAATCTTTGTCCCCATGTGCAGTTGCAAAAAGTATTCTGGCTTTTTTTATGGCGGTTTTGGAGCAGTGGCTTCTTCCTTGCTGAGCGGCCTTTCAGGTTATGTCGATATAAGACTCGTTTTACTGTGGATATAGATACTTTTGTACCTGTTTCCTCCAGCATCTTCACAAGGTCCTTTGCTGTTGTTCTGGGATTGATTTGCACTTTTCGCACCAAAGTACGTTCATCTCTAGGAGACAAAACGCGTCTCCTTCCTAAGCGGTATGATGGCTGCGTAATCCCATGGTGTTTATACTTGCGTACGATTGTTTGTACAGATGAACGTCGTACCTTCAGGCATTTGAAAATTGCTCCCAAGAATGAACCAGACTTGTGGAGGTCTACATTTTTTTCTGAGGTCTTGGCTGATTTATTTTGATTTTCCATTGATGTCAAGCAAAGAGGCACTGAGTTTGAAGGTAGGCCTTGAAATACATCCACAGGTACACCTCCAATTAACTCAAATGATGTCAATTAGCCTATCAGAAGCTTCTAAAGCCATGACATTTCTGGGAATTTTCCAAGCTGTTTAAGGCACAGTCAACTTAGTGTATGTAAACTTCTGACCCACTGGAATTGTGATACAGTGAATTATAAGTGAAATAATCTGTCTGTAAACAATTGTTGGAAAAATTACTTGTGTCATGCACACAGCAGATGTCCTAACCGACTTGCCAAAACTATAGTTTGTTAACAAGAAATTTGTGGAGTGGTTGAAAAACGAGTTTTAATGACACCAATTTCAACTGTGTATATATATATGTATATGTATATATATACATTTGCCCACTGATAAAGAAAGGATCAGTCTATAATTTTAATGGTAGGTTTATTTAAACAGTGAGAGACAGAATAACAACAAAAATATCCAGAAAAACGCATGTCAAAAATGTTATAAATTGATTTGCATTTTAATGAGGGAAGTAAGTATTTGACCCCCTCTCAATCAGAAAGATTTCTGGCTCCCAGGTGTCTTTTATACAGGTAATGAGCTGAGATTAGGAGCACACTCTTAAAGGGAGTGCTCCTAACCGCAGCTTGTTACCTGTAAAAAAGACACCTGTCCACAGAAGCAATCAATCAATCAGATTCCAAACTCTCCACCATGGCCAAGGCCAAAGAGCTCTCCAAGGATTTCAGGGACAAGATTGTAGACCTACACAAGGCTGGAATGGGCTACAAGACCATCGCCAAGCAGCTTGGTGAGAAGGTGACAACATTTGGTGCGATTATTCGCAAATGGAAGAAACACAAAAGAACTGTCAACATCCCTCGGCCTGGGGCTCCATGCAAGATCTCACCTCGTGGGGTTGCAATGATCGTGAGAACGGTGAGGAATCAGCCCAGAACTACACGGGAGGATCTTGTCAATGATCTCAAGGCAGCTGGGACCATAGTCACCAAGAAAACAATTTGTAACACACTACGCCGTGAAGGACTGAAATCCTGCAGCACCCGCAAGGTTCCCCTGCTCAAGAATACATATACATGCCCGTCTAAAGTTTGCCAATGAACATCTGAATGATTCAGAGGACAACTGGGTGAAAGTGTTGTGGTCAGATGAGACCAAAATGGAGCTCTTTGGCCTCAACTCGCCGTGTTTGGAGGAGGAGGAATGCTGCCTATGACCCCAAGAACACCATCTCCACCGTCAAACATGGAGGTGGAAACATTATGCTTTGGGGGTGTTTTTCTGCTAAGGGGACAGGACAACTTCACCGCATCATTTGACGGGGCCATGTACTATCAAATCTTGGGTGAGAACCTTCCCTCAGCCAGGGCATCGAAAATGGGTCGTGGATGGGTATTCTAGCATGACAATGGCCCAAAACACACGGCCAAGGCAACAACGGAGTGGCTCAAGAAGAAGCACATTAAGGTCCTGGAGTGGCCTAGCCAGTCTCCAGACCTTAATCCCATAGAAAATCTGTGGAGGGAGCTGAAGGTTCGAGTTGCCAAACGTCAGCCTCGAAACCTTAATGACTTGGAGAAGATCTGCAAAGAGGAGTGGGACAAAATCCCTCCTGAGATGTGTGCAAACCTAGTGGCCAACTACAAGAAACGTCTGACCTCTGTGATTGCCAACAAGGGTTTTGCCACCACTAAGTCATGTTTTGCAGAGGGGTCAAATACTTATTTCCCTCATTAAAATGCAAATCATTTTATAACATTTTTGACATGTGTTTTTCTGGATTTTTTTGTTGTTATTCTGTCTCTTACTGTTCTGAGGACTGGGGTAAAGTCATTTTCTCTGATGAATCCCCTTTCCAATTGTTTGGGGAATCCGGAAAAAAGCTTGTCCGGAGAAGATAAGGTGAGTGCTACCATCAGTCCTGTGTCATGCCAACAGTAAAGCATCCTTAGACCATTCATGTGTGGGGTTGCTTCTCAGCCAAGGGAGTGGGCTCACTCACAATTTTGCCTAAGAACACAGCCATGAATAAAGAATGGTACCAATACATCCTCCGAGAGCAACTTCTCCCAACCATCCAGGAACAGTTTGTGACGAACAATGCCTTTTCCAGCATGATGGCGCACCTTGTCATAAGGCAAAAGCTATAACTAAGTGGCTCAAAACATCGATATTTTGGGTCCATGGCCAGGAAACTCCCCAGACCTTAATCCCATTGAGAACTTGTGGTCAATCCTCAAGAGGTGGGTGGACAAACAAAAACCAACAAATTCTGACAAACTCCAAGCATTGATTATGCAAGAATGGGCTGCCATCAGTCAGGATGTGGCCCAGAAGTTAATTGACAGCATTCCAGGGCGGATTGCAGAGGTCTTGAAAAAGAAGGGTCAACACAGCAAATATTGACTTTTTGCATCAACTTCATGTAATTGTCAATAAAAGCCTTTGACACTTATGAAATGTTTGTAATTATACTTCAGTATTCCATAGTAACATCTGACAAAAATATCTAAAGACGTTGAGGCAGCAGACTTTGTGAAAATGTATATTTGTGTTGTCAAAACTTTTGGCCACGACTTTATCTAAGGTCCCACAGTTGACAGTGCATGTTAGAACAAAAAAACAAGCCATGACGTCGAAAGAAGTGTCCGTAGAGCTCCGAGACAGGATTGTGTAAAGGCACAGACCTGGGGAAGGGTACCAAAAACATTCTGCAGCATTGAATGTCTCCAAGAACACATTGGCCTCCATCATTCCTGAATGGAAGTAGATTGGACCAACCAAGACTCTTCCACAATTGGTCGCCCGGCCAAACTGAGCAATCTGGGGGAAAAGGCCTTGGTCAGGGAGGTGACAAAGAACCCAATGGTCACTCTGACAGAGCTCTAGAGTTCCTCTGTGGAGATGGGAGAATCTTCCAGATGGACAACCATTTCTGCGGCACTCCACCGATCAGACCTTTAAGCCACTCCTCAGTAAAAGGCACATGACAGCCTGCTTGGAGTTTTCCAAAAGGCACCTAAAGACTCTCAGACCATGAGAACAAGATTCTCTGGTCTGATGAAACGTCTGGAGGAAACCTGGCACCATCCCTACGGTGAAGCATGGTGGTGGCAGCATCATGCTATGGGAATGTTTTTCAGTGGCAGGGACTGAGAGACTTGTCAGGATCAAGGGAAAGATAAACATAGCAAAGTATAGAGAGATCCTTGATGAACACATGCTCCAGAGCGCTCAGGATCTCAGAATGGGGTGAAGGTTCACCTTCCAACAGGACAACGACCCTAAGCACACAGCCAAGACAACACAGGAGTGGCTTCGGGACAAGTCTTTAAATGTCCTTAAGTGGCCCAGTCAGAGCCCGGACTTAAACCCAATCAAACATCTCTAGCTGTGCAGCAACACTCCCCATCCAACCAGACAGAGCTTGAGAGGATTTGCAAAGAATGGGAGAAACTCCCCAAATACAGGTGTGCCAAGCTTGTAGCGTCATACCCAAGAAGACCCAATGCTGTAATCGCTGCCACAGGTGCTTCAACAAAGTACTGAGTAAAGGGTCTGAATACTTATGTTAGTGTGATATTTCAGTTTTTTAATTTGAAATAAATTTGCAAAAATTACAAAAAAATACAGTTTTTGCTTTGTCATTATGGGGTATTGTGTGTAAATTGAGGGGTAAAACCAATTTAATCAATTTTAGAATTAAGCTGTCACGTAACAAAATGTGAAAAAAGTCAAGGGGTCTGAATATTTTCCGAAGGCACTTTATATGGATCGAATATGTAGTATATATGAAGAATAGTATATGTACTGCAATAGTTAAATAGGATAGGCCTTGACCAGAATACAGTATATACATATGAAGTGGGTAAACGGTATGTAAACATTATTAAAGTGACCAGTGTTATGTACGTAGGGCAGCAGCCTCTAAGGTGCATGGTAGAGTAACCGGGTTGTAGCCGGCTAGTGGCAGTGACTAAAGTTCAGGGCAGGGTACTGGGTGGTGGCCGGCTAGTGGTGATTATTTAATTTGTCTGATGGCCCTGAGATAGAAGCTGTTTTTCAGTCTCTTGGTCCCAGCTTTGATGCACCTGTACTGACCTCACTTTCTGCTTGGTAGTGGGGTGAACAGGCCGTGGCTCAGGTGGCTGAGGTCCTTGATGATCTTCTTGGCCTTCCTGTAACACCGGTGCTGTAGATGTCCTGGAGGGCAGGCAGTGTGCCCCCGGTGATGCGTTGAGCAGACTTCACAACCCTCTGGAGAGCCCTGCTGAGGAAACAGCAACATAAAGTGTCTTAATAGGGCGTTGGGCCACCACGACCGGCCAGAAAAGCTTCAATGCGCCTTAGCATAGATTCTGCAAGTGTCTGGAACTTCCTGTGTGGAAGCACCCCATGCTTTCAATATGCTTTGTATCCCTCATATACTCAAGTGTTTCCTTTATTTTGTCAGTTACCTGTAGAATAGACCAAGAGGTATCGGTAGAGTTACAACAACATTGAGTATAACATTACATATAAAGTTCAGAATGACACAATTTCATGTTTACAACATCTAAATACCTGTATCACTATACTGAGAGCTTTGCAGTTTCTAAAATGATGTATTTGGGTGTTTTTGGAGCCTTTGTTCATGTTTTTTGGGGGGCCCCATACTACACAAAGAAGATGAGGAAGTGATTTGTTGTTTGGGGTAAGTTTCTCAAAAACATGTGAAATCATGCCTGGACCCTTCTATAACATGCTATTTATATTTAAAAAAATAGAGATTTGGTTGTAACACAAACAACTCCTTAATTTCCTTTCTCAAATGATTCTGAATGTTTTACTGTATGTCTTGTGTTTACAAGAGTGTAGTGTGCGTGTGTGGGGTTCTATATAGTTCCAAATAAAGGGTTCTTGGGGTTGTAAAAATAGCGGATCCCTTTTTGGTGCTATCTAGAATCCTTTTTTGAAGGTTCTGTAAAGAACCATGCTTACAGGGTTCTAAATAGAACCTTTATGATGCTATAAAGAACCATTTCATAAGGTTCTACAGTATAGAGCACCAAAAAGAGTTCCGCTATGGTAACAACCTTTTTGGGGGCTAAATAGAACCTGTTTTAAATAACCTTTGTCAAAGGTTCTACAAATAACCTTTTGAAGAATCATACAGGCTTTTATATTGTGGTTAGTAGCCATATGATATTGTTACATTTCCATAGGTGTTAATCCACAAATTGAATCAGGTGTGCTAGCTCCGGAACAGCTCAGGGTCCTTGGGGAGAAATGAAAACCACTGATATAGTCAACAGCTCATAGTTGACACAAAACCTTACGTGGGTCTTTCATAAGACATCATTATTGACCAGTCTTTTTTTCATATGCAATGACATAATACAACAGATTAGATCAACTGGGATAGCACTCTCAATCATGGTTGCACAAAAAGAGCTGTGCGCAAACCACACCCCAAGTATATTCCAATGAGCCGCTGCCCCTACATTTGAATTATCACTAAAAGATGAAAGAACGATTTTCTTATTAACTGCAAAGAACCATTGAAGGGCTCAAAGGGTTCATTGAGTCATTATGGTTCCACATAGAACCATAACCCTTACCAAAGAACCCTTGAGGAACCCTGTTTTTCTTAGGGGGCAGATGGTTGCACCACTGTGAACCATCCCAGGCTCCAGAGTTAGACAGGTCCTGGAGCAGCATTTGGAGGTTGTTTTCGATCTGTGTCTACCTCCTCCTCAGGGCTTTATATCTAAAATAGACAGCATTATATTGTTATCATTTGTTAATGTTTCATGTGTTAGAATTTGATTTTGTTTCTGTATTTTTTACTTTTCTAAAATTAATATTTTAACTTGATTATTGAATGATTTAATTGAAGAAGAAAAAAAAGATTTAAAAAACTGGTAATGACTTTTGGATAAAGAACAAGTAGAATGACCTTTATACAGTATATACAGTACTTTTGTAATGTTTTCAGACCCCTTGACTTTTTCCACATTTTGTTATTACGTTCAATCGTCAATCTACAATACCCCATAATGGCAAAGTCTCATTACAAAGGGTCTGATTACTTATGTAAATAAGGTATTTGTGTTTTTTATATTTAATGCATTTGCAAACATTTCTAAAAACCTGTTTTCACTTTGTCATTATGGGGTATTGTGTGTAGATTGATAAATATTTGTTATTTATTTAATCAATTTTAGAATAAGGCTGTAATATAAGAACATGTTCAAAAAGTCAAGGGGTCTGAATACTTTCCAAATGCACTGTATCTCCCTCTGAAGCATGTTGAACATATACAGTTACATCATTGCACCAGCCCTCAGTTATTGTGATATGTATTAGCCTAGTTATAGCCATGAAGTAGGTAGGCTGCATACATTACCAGTCAAAAGTTTGGACACACTTACTCATTCAAAGGTTTTTCTTTATTTGTACTATTTTCTACATCATAGAATAATAGTGAAGACATCAAAACTATGATTGTCCTGTTTTTCAACAGGACAATGACCCAACACACCTCCAGGCTGTGTAAGGGCTATTTGACCTTGAAGGAATCCTGGCCTCTACAATCACCTGACCTCAACCCAATTGAGATGGTTTGGGATGAGTTGGACCACAGAGTGAAGGAAAAGCAGCCAACAAGTGCTCAGCATATGTGGGAACTCCTTCCAGGTGAATCTGGTTGAGAGAATGCCAAGCGTGTGCAAAGCTGTCATCAAGGCAAAGGGTAGCTACTTTGAAGAATCTCAAATATAAAATATATTTTGATTTTTTTTTTAACACTTTCTTGGTTACTACATGATTCCATGTTATTTCATCGTTTTGATGTCTTTCCTATTATTCTACAATAATATTGAAGATGAATGAATAGGTGTGTGTAAAGTTTTGACTGGTACTGTATGATCAAAAGTTTGGGTAGACTATGTATGGCTCTCAAGGGTGAAGGAACTTTTTCAGTCTCTTTTGTGGGTTACTATAATATAGGTCCTCCTTTTCCCTCCTATTTCACTTTGGAGCCAGACGGAAGGAATTAATTCCTGTGTATTTATATATGTACATGTTCAGGGATGTAAATATTCTAATATCTAGCTCTTAGGGGTTTGAGTGGAAGGATTATTTTGTGTTGCAGCAGTCATCTGCTGACCAGAATATCAGCCGGGCTGAGTGAGAGGGTAAGAAAACACACATGGAAGAGATCAAACATCTATTGTATTTTGTTTCTGTATGTGCGTACCGTACTGTACATTTATTGCCATGTATATAGAGATAGTATTGTACATGATTTCTATTGTGTTGTTATATTGTATTTCTTATTAGAACATGACAAAATCTGGAATAATAATTAAAAAAAGACTGTGCACATGCCTACGTGGACACATGCCTTTTCATTTACATAGTGAGTATCTTACAGAGAGAGAGGAGCTTGAGTGTGTGTGGGAGAGAGATCACCTCCAGTCCCATCATGAACCTGTTCTACTGTCAATCAACTCTGCACAGCACACATTCCATCCCATTGGGATTTTGGTGAGACCTGATTCATTGTATTGTAGGCTACATGGTTTGCCATTTTCGATTAAGGTTAGCTGCTCAGTTAGCCTTGACTGTGGCTCTGAGCATTCAGGAATTGGTGCTGTTCGATGTTTAGTGTGAATAGCTCTTATCGGACCTTAAGGCAGTCAGTATGATGCATGTGATGATAAAGTTTATCACCTATCCTTTATGACCAATCTCAGTTCCAATTTGCATGTAGTTGATTAAAATCTATGACAGGACTCATTGAAAAGTGGTTCCTCCAATTAGTCACGTATTTAACCTTTTGACGACATGGGGCCAACAATATTAATCATTAACAACTATTGACTTGCAATTTCTATGAATATTGCAATGAGATCGACACAAAAAAAACTGTCATTGACAATCGATGTAACACCACTCTTTACATGCTGTAAAATAATACATTTACCATTTGCTGGTTATCGAGTCAAGTTTTGCTAGAATTGACACTGATTATGTTTTGTGCAGGCTAATGTAGCGGATGTTGGTTTCTCCCATTGGAGACCTGGGTTCAGATCCCACCCATGACACTAACACTTGTGGAAAGATTGACCTACCTTGCAGAGATAATATGCACAGCTTGTGTCTCAGCAGTCCAATCTATCTCAGTCAATAGGAAGACCTGCCAGGTCTGCTTAGCCCTAGACTGACTTTATAATCATCCATTCCAACTGTCCAAATCTGTCACTCTGTCTTTCTACCCCAGACTGTCCCTCCCCTTCTCCATCCCCTGCTACCACGCTCCCTCCTCTCTCTCTTTCTCTGATCCCTAATTTAGAAACTCTGTCCCAGATTCTTACAGTATTTGCTGCTGACTGCAGCCACTCCGCTTTTCTTGAATAATAATATATAAGTGCCATCCCTCCCTCATTCCCTCTCTCCAGTGCTGTGACAACAGGAAGCTAATGAAGATTACTGCTGGTGTTCAGGTAAACTTGTTCTCTACCAACACCTTACATCACTTTACCCTGCAGATCACCTATCCTCTTAAATTAAAATTCCACCCAAAAACCCTCTTTTGGTATTTGTTTCATTAAACCATTGTTGACATAGTCCCAAAATGTTTTGCTTGTCAGCAATCAAGTTTTCAAGATATGTAACTGTCTAAATACTGAAATCATCCCTGTATGATGCATTTTGCATTATATGATGCAAAAAAAAAAAAAACATTTTGGGACTATGTCAACAATGGACTGATGAAACAAATACCAAAATATTGTTTTTGCTTAGAGTTTTCCTTTAACACCCTCCTTACCTTATTAATACATATTGTTAATGTCCAGTGTGTGTGTGTGTGTGCGTGCGTGCGTGCATTTGTGTGTGATGTCCAGCATGTTTTTATTTTGTGCGATAAATAAGCAATATAGATTATTACACCTTATGTTAATCATATTAGTTCCCTTCTCTATACTGCCTCTCCTCCCTCCCCTTCTCTACTCCTCACTCTATACTGCCTCTCCTCCCTCCCCTTCTCTACTGCCTCTCCTCCCCTTCTCTACTCCTCACTCTATACTGCCTCTCCTCCCTCCCCTTCTCTACTTTCTCTCCTCCCCTTCTCTACTCCTCACTCTATACTGCCTCTCCTCTCCTCCCTCCCCTTCTGTACACCTCACTCTATACTGCCTCTCCTCCCTCCCCTTCTCTACTCCTCACTCTATACTGCCTCTCCTCCCTCCCCTTCTCTACACCTCACTCTATACTGCCTCTCCTCCCTCCCCTTCTCTACTGCCTCTCCTCCCTCCCCTTCTCTACTCCTCACTCTATACTGCCTCTCCTCTCCTCCCTCCCCTTCTGTACACCTCACTCTATACTGCCTCTCCTCCCTCCCCTTCTCTACTCCTCCCTCCCCTTCTCTACTCCTCACTCTATACTGCCTCTCCTCCCTCCCCTTCTCTACTGCCTCTCCTCCCCTTCTCTACTCCTCACTCTATACTGCCTCTCCTCTCCTCCCTCCCCTTCTGTACACCTCACTCTATACTGCCTCTCCTCCCTCCCCTTCTCTACACATCACTCTATACTGCCTCTCCTCCCTCCCCTTCTGTACACCTCACTCTATACTGCCTCTCCTCCCTCCCCTTCTGTACACCTCACTCTATACTGCCTCTCCTCCCTCCCCTTCTCTTTTCCCCCTCAGTCTTTTCCCCCCATCTTTCTCATTTCTTATCCACACTCAGGGAAAACATCTGCAGTGCCTGTGGAGGAAGGAAAGTCACCTTGGAGGAGAGAGAGGGAAAAAGAAAATGAAGGAAAGACTGGTGAGAGAGAGAGAGAGAGAGAGAGGAAGGAAGGAACTGGCAAAAATATGAGAGAGAGAAACTTAGCTGCTCAAGAATATGAGAATATTCAAGAATATGAGCAGGAGAGAGGGAGAGAGCGAGAGAGAGGAAGGAGTGGGGGGCATGGATGGGAAGAAAGAGAAAATAGGAGAGAGGGGGATAAGTGGGAAAGGCAAGGAGATGGGAGGGAGAGAGAAGGAGTCTCTGCTTTAATGCATTTATAAACACCAATGGTTAGAGTCAACACTGGATGAGAATGTAGATGCATAGCGATGCATTTGTGAGCTAAACCACCACCCCCACAACTACTGCAGCTCTCGCTTGTTCCAGCACATAGCCCTGTTCAACCTTTTACTGCAGTGGACTACATCAGTTTCACACAGAATGCTTCTTGGTAGTCCTTATGAGTCTATTGATGCACCCGTGCATCAATCTAAGTAACATAATCAAACAATACCCGTCAAAATCCCTCAGTTTTAGCTAGCTTCGCATAGGCTGTCTCAATCTACCGCATCCGCGTATGTCGGCTTTCCACATCTGCGGTGGAAGGTGGCTGAGGTACAACGGTGTTTGTCATTCCATGAGACATGAAAATCTGTCTTGACACAAAAATGTCTGTAGCGTCCAAAATAATGTTGGAGGGATAACTAAACGGGTCCCAGAAATTCTAAATCAAATAGCTAAATGATCCATGGTATAACCATCTTAAAACAATTATGTATGTTAGTTTAGTACCCCCCCAATCTTTCTGATTGAGAAGGGGTCAAATACTTATTTCCCTCATTAAAATGCAAATCATTTTATAACATTTTTGACATGCGTTTTTCTGGATTTTTTGTTGTTGTTATTCTGTCTCTCACTGTTCAAATAAACCTACCATTAAAATTATAGACTGATCATTTCTTTGTCAGTGGGCAAACGTACAAAATCAGCAGGGGATCAAATACTTTTTTCCCTCACTGTACATCACAGAAGACTGATATATAACAAAACCATTTCACATAGAAACACAGGATTTTCTGCATTCCAAAAAAATATCTATTTATTAATTGTGAAATTATAAAAAGTATGAGGCAACTAGGTAATTTGACTGCAGGAAAGTGATCTATAAAGAAAAGGAAAAGCTGTACACGCTAGGAGCTCTGAAATAATCCTTTATTTTTCACCAACATCAGGGTATAATGTCAAACACTGCAGGTCACCAGTTTATATAGGGTTTCATAGGACACACACAGGTGTTTGTAATCATGGCAGGCTGTGGCATTATTTCGTTGGTCAGTTTGCAAATATCGATAATGCATATTTTTTTAAAGCATGAATTGATAACTTAGAATTTAAAAAATGATGCTATTTTATATAGGCCTACAAGCACAATATTATTTACAATGAAGACAAAAATCTAAGGAATAGTTTCAGATCAATCTCCACTTTGGGACTAAAAGTAAAGAGGTTCTATAATTTAAAGATCCAGGTGGCCTCTCATTTTAACAATAAATTGTCAAGGTCTCCCCCTCTCCTAGGGAGGGTGGCGAGTTCGATGCCGATATAGCAAAGGGACAAAATAGGGTGGTTTGCAACCAAAAAGTGGGCAGCAACTGGGTACGTTGAGCTTTTGCACTTAATGGTGCTATGGTGCTCAGAGATTCAAACTTTTAGCTGCTTCATTTTGCCCCCCCAAAAAATGACCACAAGGACAAGTTAACAGATAACTGCCTTAGTGGAGCACCTGATAACACCTTTGATTGGGATCTGGGTGCTCGTTGGTCAAGGATCACGATCAGCTAACTTATTTCCCAACAAAATGTTTATTAAAACAAACTTTAATAAACTAAAAGATAACAATGATGAGAAGTAAGGTATTTAAAAAAAATCCTAGATGAGATAAATGTCACGCCCTGACCTGAGAGAGCCGTTTCTCTGTTTAGTTAGGTTGGGGTGTGATATGGGGTGAGCATTCTATATTATCTATTTCTTTGTTTTGGCCGAGTATGGTTTCCAATCAGAGGCAGCTGTCTATCGTTGTCTCTGATTGGGAATCATACTTAGGCAGCCTTTTTCCCACCTGTGTTTGTGGGTAGTTGTTTTCTGTTTTGTATAGTGTACCTGACGGCACTCTTTGGCTTTTAGTTTTAGTTTTGTCATGAACACGTACCACGCTGCACTTTGGTCGCATTCTTCTGAAGAAAGCTGTTACAATAAAAGAAAAGGATAAGATGCATTTATTTTTTGATAAAGGAAAGAAGAGTGCCAACGAGATGAGTTAAACGTAGTTAGTGTAGTTAAAATATTTAAGGAGTTTAGAAAGGAAAAAGTGAAGAAAAAAAATTGTGTAGATGTTAGTAATAATTTGTGGGAGGGGAGGTGATGGGGAGGATACAGACTAGGTTAAGGAGTTAAGGAGTGAGGGTAACAAGAAGGGGGTACAGAGGATACAAATTGGGATTAGTGAAAGGGTTTGGGGTAGGGGATAGGTTACATGTTAAGTTGTGTTTATAACTGAGGTATGTTGATGTTGTGTGAGATATGAGGTCGTGTTTGTATCATTCTGGCCTTGACACCTGGAGCATGATAGACAGAGTTGTTTCTGTGGCCCATTGGGACTATTGTACGGTTTTCTTGAATGATGGGTTGTGGATTGCTCTGTTCAGGTATTTCTGTACTACTATAGCTTGTTTGTCTTTGATGGTCTTGATTCCGGATATCTGGTGGATGTATTGCTTATTGATGTACACTACCGTTCAAAAGTTTGGGGTCACATTTTTGTCCATTAAAAGAACATAAATTGATCAGAAATACAGTGTAGACATTGTTAATGTTTTAAATGTCTATTGTAGCTGGAAACGGCTGATTTCTTATGGAATATCTACATAGGCGTACAGAGGCCCATTAACAGCAACCATCATTCTTGTGTTCCAATGGCACGTTGTGTTAGCTAATCCAAGTTTATAATTTTAAAAGGCTAATTGATCATTAGAAAACCCTTTTGCAATTATGTTAGAGTTCCTCTGTCCAAATTTAATGATAGTGCTGGAGTCGTGCTTGGCCACACAGTCATGGGTGAACAGGGAGTACAGGAGGGGACTAAGCATAAACCCCTGAGGGGGCCCCGTGTTGAGGATCAGCGTGGCAGATGTGTTGTTGCCTACCCTTACCAACTGGGGGCGGCCCGTCAGGAAGTCCAGGATCCAGTTGCAGAGGGAGGTCTTTAGTCCCAGGACCCTTAGCTTTGTGATGATCTTTGAGGGCACTATGGTGTTGAACGCTGAGCTGTAGTCAGTTAACAGCATTCTCACGTAGGTATTCTGTTTGTCCAGGTGGGAAAGGACAGTGTTGAGTGCAATAGAGATTACATCATCTGTGGATCTGTTGGGGTGGTATGCGAATTGGAGTGGGTCTAGGGTTTCTTGGATGATGGTTTTGATGTGTGCCATGGCCAGCTTTTCAAAGCACTTCATGGCTACAGAAGTTAGTGCTATGGGACAGTAGTAATTTAGGCAGGTTACCTTGGTGTTCTTGGGCACAGAGACTATGGCCGTCTGTTTAAAACATGTATGCATTACAGACTCGGCCAAGGACAGGTAGAAAATGTCAGTGAAGACACTGGTTGTTGGTCAACGCATGCTCGGAGTACACGTCCTGGTAATCTGTCCTGCGGCCTTGTGAATGTTGACCTGTTAAAAGGTCTTACATCAGCTACGGGCAAACATGATTACACAGTCGTCCGGGATCAGCTGGTGCTCTCATGCATGCTTCAGTTTTTCTTGTCTCGAAGCGAGCATAGAAGTAGTTTAGCTCTTCTGGTAAGCTTGTGTCACTGGGCAGCTCACTGCTGGGCTTCCCATTGTAGTCCGTAATAGTTTGCAAGCCCTGCCACATCCGATGAGCATCAGAACCGGTGTAGTAGGATTCCATCTTGGTCCTGTATTTATGCTTTGCCTGTTTGATGGTTTGTCTGACGACATGTATGTAAATGTGTTTGGGTTTCGTGTGGGAGTGAGTTGGTATATGGTGTGTATATACTGAGTGCTCTCTGCATAACATGACCAGGTGAATCCAGGTCACTTGCTAAATCCACTTCAATTAGTATACATGAAGGGGAAGAGACACGTTAAAGAATACAAAACAATTTGTTTAGGGTCGTTGTCCTTTTCACCTGTAAGGTGAACCTTCGCCCCAGTCTGAGATCCTGAATGCTCTAGAGCAGGGTTTCATCAATGACCTTGCTGTACTTTGCACCGTTAGTTTTTCCATCGATCCTGACTAGTCTCCCAGTACCTGCTGCTTAAAAACATTCCCAAAGCATGATGCTGCCACCATAATTCTTCACTGTAGGGATGGTGCCAGGTTTCCTCCAGACGTGACGCTTGGCATTCAGACAAAAGAGTTCAATCTTGGTTTCATCAGACCAGAGAATCTTGTTTCTCATGGTCTGAGAGTCCTTTAGGTGCCTTTTAGGCAAACTCCAAGTCGGCTGTCATGTGTCTTTTACTGAGAAGTGGCTTCCGTCTGGCCACTCTACCATAAAATTGATAGAGTGCTGCAGAGATGGTTGTCCATCTGGAAGGTTCTCCCATCTGCATAGAGTAACTCTGGAGCTCTGTCAGCGTGACCATCAGGTTCTTGGTCACCTCCCTTACCAAGGCCCTTTTTCCCTGATTGCTCAGTTTGACCGGGCTGCAAGCACTCAGAAGAGTGTTGGTATTTCCAAACTTCTTCCATTTAAGAATGATAGAGGCCACTGCGTTCTTGGGGCCCTTCAATGCCACAGAAATGTTTTTGTACCATTTCCCAGATCTGTGCCTCGACACAATCCTGTCTCTGAGTTCTACGGACAATTCCTTCAACCTCATGGCTTGATTTTTGCTCTGACATGCACTGTCAACTGTGCAGTTGGTAGAGCATGGTGTTTGCAACACCAGGGTTGTGGGTTCGATTCTCACGGGGGGCCAGCACAGAAAAAAAAATGTATGAAATGAAATGTATGAAATGCATTCACTACTGTAAGTCGCTCTGTATAAGAGCGTCTGCTAAATGACTAAAATGTAAAAAAAAAAAAAAAAATGTGGGACCTTACGGTGGCAAGGAAAAATATGTGAACCCTTTGGAATTACCTGGATTTCTGCAGAAATTAGACATGAAATTTGATCTGATCTTCATGTAAGACACAACAATAGACAAACATAGTGTACTTAAACTAATAACACAAATTATTGTATTTTTCTTGTCTATATTGAATACATATTTTAAACATCCACAGTGTAGGTTGGAAAAAGTATGTGAACCCCTAGGCTAATGACTTCTCCAAAACATAATTGGAGTCAGGAGTCAGCTAACCTGGAGTCCAATCAATGAGACGAGATTGGATATGTTGGAGCTGTATTGCCGTATCAAAAACACTCACAAAATTTGAGTTTTCTATTCACAAGAAGCATTGCCTGATGTGAACCATGCCTTGAACAAAAGAGATCTCAGAAGACCTAAGATTGAGAATTGTTGACTTGCATAAAGCTGGAAAGGGTTACAAAAGTATCTCTAAAAGCCTTGATGTTTATCAGTCCACGGTAAGACAAATTGTCTAAAAAAATATATATATATTTTTTTATTTCACCTTTATTTAACCAGGTAGGCTAGTTGAGAACCAGTTCTCATTTACAACTGCGACCGAGCCAAGATAAAGCAAATCAGTGCGACACGAACAAGAACACAGTTACACATGGTATTAAAAAACATACAGTCAAAAATACAATAGAGAAAGTGTATATACAGTGTGTGCAAATGAGGTAGGATAAGGGGGGTGAGGCAATAAATAGGCCATAGTGGCGAAATGATTACAGAATGGCAAATTAAACACTGGTGTAATAGATGTGCAGAAGATGAGTGTGCAAGTAACGGTACTGGGGTGCAAAGGAGCAAAAATAAATAAAATAAATAACAATATGGTGATGAGGTAGTTGGATGGGCTATTCACAGATGGGCTATGTACAGGTGCAGTGATCTGTGACCTGCTCTGACAGCTGGTGCTTAAAGCTAGTGAGGGAGATATGTCTCCAGTCATTGGCAGTAGAGAACTGGAAGGACAGGCGGCCGAAGGAGGAATAGGCTTTGGGGGGTGACCAGTGAAGTATAGCTGCTGGGGAGCGTGCTGCTGGTGGGTGCTGCTATGGTGACCAGTCAGCTGAGATAAGGCGGGGTTTTACCTAGGAATGACTTACAGATGACCTGGAGCCATTGGGTTTGGCGACGGATATGAAGCGAGGGCCAGCCAAATAGAGCATACAGGTCGCAGTGGTGGGTAGTATATGGGGCTTTGGTGACAAAACAGATGGCACTGTGATAGACTGCATCCAATTTGCTGAGTAGCATGTTGGAGGCTATTTTGTAAATGACATCGCCGAAGTCAAGGATCGGTAGGATAGTCAGTTTGGTAGCATGAGTGAAATATGCTTTGTTGCGAAATAGGAAGCCGATTCTAGATTTAATTTTGGATTGGAGATGCTTAATGTGGGTCTGGAAGGAGAGTTTACAGTCTAACCAGACACCTAGGTATTTGTAGTTGTCCACACATTCTAAGTCAGAACCGTCCAGTGATCCTGAGTAGTGATGCTGGACGGGTGGCTAGGTGTGGGTAGCGATCAGTTGAAGAGCATGCATTTAGTTTTGCTTGCATTTAAGAGCAGTTGGAGGCCACGGAAGGAGAGTTGTATGGCATTGAAGCTTGTCTGGAGGTTAGTTAACACAGTGTCCAAAGAAGGGCCAGAAGTATACAGAATGGTGTCGTCTGCATAGAGGTGGATCAGAGAATCACCAGCAGCAAGACCGACATCATTGATGTATACAGAGAAAAGAGTCGTCCCGAGGATTGAACCCTGTGGCACCCCCATAGAGACTGCCAGAGGTCCGGACAACAGGCCCTCCGATTTGACACAC
Source organism: Salmo trutta (assembly GCF_901001165.1). Lineage (NCBI taxonomy): Eukaryota > Metazoa > Chordata > Actinopteri > Salmoniformes > Salmonidae > Salmo > Salmo trutta. The sequence goes on along the minus strand of NC_042970.1, from coordinate 33,053,560 downwards.
TGAACTCTGTCAGAGAAGTAGTTGGTGAACCAGGCTAGGCAGTCATTTGAGAAACCAAGGCTGTTGAGTCTGCCGATAAGAATATGGTGATTGAAAGAGTTGAAAGCCTTGGCCAGGTCAATGAATACAGTTGCACAGTATTGTCTCTTATCGATGGCGGTTATGATATTGTTTAGGACCTTGAGCGTGGCTGAGGTGCACCCGTGACCAGCTCGGAAACCAGATTGCATAGTGGAGAAGGTACGGTGGGATTCGAAATGGTCGGTGATCTGTTTGTTATCTTGGCTTTCGAAGACCTTAGAAAGGCAGGGTAGGATAGATGTAGGTCTGTTGCAGTTTGGGTCTAGAGTGTCTCCCCCTTTCAAGAGGGGGATGGCCACGGCAGCTTTCCAATCTTTGTGGATCTCAGATTATACGAAAGAGAGGATGAACAAGCTACTAATAGGGGTTGCAACAATTTCGGATGATCATTTTAGGAAGAGAGGGTCCAGATTGTCTAGCTCTGCTGATTTGTAGGGGTCCAGATTTTGCAGCTCTTTCAGAACATCAGCTATCTGGATTTGGGTGAAGGAGAAATGGGGGAGGCTTGGGCAAGATGCAGTGAGGGGTGCAGGGTTGTTGACCGGGGTAGGGGTAGCCAGGTGGAATGCATTGCCAGCCGTAGAAAATGCTTATTGACATTCTCAATTATCGCGGATTTATCGGTGGGGACAGTGTTTCCTAGCCTCAGCAGTGGGCAGCTGGGAGGAGGTGCTCTTATTCTCCATGGACTTTACAGTGTCCCAGAACATTTTGGAGTTAGTGGAGAAAGTTCAGCACTGTTGCTACTCTCCCTAGGAGTGGTCGTCCTGCAAAGATGACTGCAAGAGCACAGTGTAGAATGCTCAATGAGGTTAAGAAGAATCCTAGAGTATCAGCTAAATACTTACAGAAATCTCTGGAACATGCTAACATCTCCGTTGACGAGTCTACGATACGTAAAACACTAAACAAGAATGGTATTCATGGGAGGACACCACGGAAGAAGAAGCCACTGCTGTCCAAAAAAAACATTGCTGCACGTCTGAAGTTTGCAAATATGCACCTGGATGTTCCACAGCGCTACTGGCAAAATATTCTGTGGACAGACGAAACAAACAACCCTATGTGTGGAAAAAAAGGCACAGCACACCAACATCAAAACCTCATCCCGACTATAAAGTATGGTGGAGGAAGCATCGTGGTTTGGGCTGCTTTGTTGCCTCAGGGCCTGGATAACTTGCTATCATCGACGGAAAAAATGAATTCTCAAGTTTATCAAGACATTTTGCAGGAGAATGTTAGGCTATCTGTCCACCAATTGAAGCTCAACAGAAGTTGGGTGATGCAACAGGACAACGACCCAAAACACAGACCCAAATCCCACTGTTCCTAGGCCATCACTGAAAATAAGAATTTGTTCTTATTAACGGACTTGCCTAGTTAATTAAATAAAGGTAAAATAAAATCAAAAATAAGTGAATCAATAACAGAATAGCTTCAACAGAAGAAAATACTCCTTCTGGAGTCCTGACCTCAACCTGATTTGAGATGTGGCATGATCTCAAGAGAGCAGTTCACACCAGACATCCCAAGAATATTGCTGAACTGGAACAGTTTTGAAAAGAGGAATGGTCCAAAATTCCTCCTGACCATTGTGCAGGTCTGATCAGCAACTACAGAAAACGTTTGGTTGAGGTTATTGCTACCAAAAAAGAGTCAACTAGTTATTAAATCCAAGGGTTCACATACTTTTTTCACCCTGCACTGTGAACGTTTACATGGTGTGTTCAATGAAGACATGAAAACGTATAATTGTTTGTGTGTTATTAGTTTAAGCAAACTGTGTTTGTCTATTGTTGTGACCTATCTGAAAATGTATGTAAATAAGGTATTTCTGTTTTTCATTTTTAATATATTTGCAAAAATTCTAAAAACGTGTTTTTGCTTTGTCCTTATGGGGTATTGATGAGAGTAGGACAGGGAACTTTTAAGTTCAGATGCTGTTATGCTGAGGTGTGCTGTGTGGTGCGACAGTGTGGCGGTCATGTGACTCAGCTAGGTGCCTGTCAGATAAGCGTTTGTCTTTGACCCCAGGAGGTTGTCAGAGGACGACGCTGAATTATTCGTTAGGCTCCTCGTAGATCTGATTAAGTGCTGAATTAAATTGATTACAAAAAGTTATTAGCTGCTGATATTAGCAGTTGTAGGCTTTGCCTTGGCCTAGATTTGTTACTATAGATTTTCCCAGTTTAATAAGATGATTTTTTTATTTTTATATATATGATTTAATATATATTATTTAGGGGGTCAAATGTTTGTTTAAAAATGTGTTTAAAATAAATAAATGTATATTTATAATATTTTATACATTTATCAAATAAATGTGTTGGATGAAACAAGCTTATCTTCTCAGCCACATATCAAGATGTATTTATGTCTCATACTCTCTTAAAAATAAAGGTGCACGTTTGAACCAAATAAGGATCTTATGAGCAATGCCATAGGGCAGGGGTGTCAAACTCATTCCCTGGAGGGCATAGTGTCTGCTGGTTTTTGTTTTTTCTATTCAGTTAAGCCCTAGACAACCAGGTGAGGGGAGTTCCTTACTAATTAGTGACCTTAATTTATCAATCAAGTACAAGGGAGGAACGAATAGCCGCAGCCACTCGGCCCTCCGTGGAATGAGTTTGACACCTGTGCTGCAGGGGAACAATTTTTCAGGGTCTCTGAAGAACCATACAAAATTCCAAAATCAGAAATGTTTCGGCCCTCCAGGACCGGAATTGAATAGCCCTGCTGTAGGTTTACTTTTCAAGTGACTTTTTGAGTTACCAGTGTCACCCATGACTGTGCTGGCCAGTGACAGAGACATAGTTGTTGCATTTATTCATTTTCAGGCCTGTAGCCTTCACCAAGTGAGATTCTAAGTAAACATGTTGTTGTGAAGCAGAAGCTGACGCGGTAGATTGGACAGTGAGGAGGCAGACAGGATGTTCTGGTGCTCACCTCTCTTAGAGGGTTTTATTTACAATATTAACAGATGCAGGATGAATTGGCCGATAAACTTTGTACTGAAAATAACACAGAGGGTGTTGACAAGATTTGAATAAATCAAAGACGTTCTCAGCATAAACTATTCCTGCAACAACTCCTTGCCTATAACAAAACTCAGGTATGGCTCAACTCTAACCAACCTGTTACCTGCCTAGCTTGCTCTCTCTCCTCCCAGTCAAAGGCCAACTGAGCACATAAGTACTCTTTCCATGAACTCACTTCCGCTAGGAATGTTCCATCATGATATCCCCAAAACACATTTCTACCATAAATGCATAAGTTCTCATGGACATATAACATTCTAAACAACAGTTTTACATAAACCCACACTTCAATAACTTGTGCCATGTCTTCTTCTTTGAGTCACACATACATTCATGAAGTAATTCACCCCCGGGATAATTGATCACTTTGGTTAATCCCATCAACCAATAAATGTTCCTGTATGACTTGCAGACTAATGTGGAGAGGTAACGGATGTGGGGGACGGAGATGGCGGAAGTTTTGTTTGAAACCGCTAGTGAGTCGAGTGAAGCTAATAGTGCAGAAAGTGAGAATGAGTGGGTTACAGTGGCAAAGAAAAAGGGAAACGAGAAATAAAGCTATGGTGGAAAATAGGAAACCACTAGACTTGTTTTTGGTCAGAGTGAGGGTTTTGGATCAATGCTACTTGGGAAATCCATTTAACGTCTCCAGGAAAATCTGGAATGTGTTAGAAGGAAGTGTGGAGTCGGTGATAGTTACAATTAGTGGTCTTATTTTGATTTTCTGTGCGTTAAGAAGCATGTGTTAAGACTCAGAAAGATATCGGAGTGGAATGTTTCCTGCATGGGTTTTCGAAGCAGAGCGCCTATCAAGGTTATTTCTGGGGTGGCGCTAGAAATAAAGGCAGAGGATATAACTGAAGACATCAATGGAGTGGTTGGTGCACGTCGATTGAGCTGTATGGTGGACGGAGAAAAGAAGTTCATTTCATCCATGCTACTGTTCTTTGATATAAATGAGTATTCATGAGTTACCCTGTAAGAGCTTTTGTGCACAAGCCCCTGAAGTGTCATAAATGTAAAAGATTTGGTAACGTGTCAAGTGTGTGCAGAAGGGAAGAATATAGTTTTCCAAATTAAGGAAAATGCTGAAACTGTGGAGGTGAACGTGAGCCTGAATTCTTGGAGTGCCCTGTTAGGGTGAAGGAGAATGAGGTGGCAAGGCTAAGGAGTGTCCAGTGTGTCTCCCATCTGGAGGCGGTGAGAAAATTGGAAGGAACGAGTGGCGGGGAAGAAGCAACAGTAGTAGAGCCACGATGACCAGTGCAGGTTTCTCATCAACCGAGGGATGACTTTGTATTATTCTTTGCAATGGTCATCAACTGTACAGCAGAAGCGGAGAAGAAGTCTAAGAAAATTGCAATCATTGTGAATGCCACTGAAAATGTTTGGGATCTTCGTGATTTCACAGCCGAGGCGTTGCAAGAAATCCTGTCGGAGGAATGTAATCCCCATCACAGGCCCCTGAACCTGTGTAGGGATATATTTTGGAGTGGACTGTGCTATTGAAGAAGTATGTTTTGTTTTTTTACGTGTTCTATTTTGTACAATGTCGTTTTTCCCCTTTTCCAGAATGTTTTTTTTGTTTCTTATTCAATACCCGTCCAGCTGTTGGAGGTAATGCAGTATTAACATTGGATGCCAACCGCATTTAAACACCATTGAAGAAGCAGACTAATGTCCATCTTGCGTAATGTACACCTGCACTTCAAACAAACACATCAGGTAGGTTAAAGTATATGATTATTCTCTACCAACTCTTCCATCGTTATTCAAATAATATATTTCACATTGCTAGAGCATGATGGGCAGCTATACACGGTAGAAACATGGTTAACAAGTTACATTGTTTTAGTTACTGGAGTCCACAACAAACACTTGACTTTGGCGCCTTATGTCAAAGTATTGTTGGCAAACGGAAACTCTAACCAACATATTCTTTTTTATTTCCAGATTCTTGGCTATACCTTGACGAGATACAATAGAGTATTTCTCAAAGCTATAATATGTTTGTGCCATTGTCTATAGGTCAAGGACATGCACTTCGTGACAGTTGTCATCAAAGGTATTTGTTTCAGAACAATACATATTTCATAAGGCTGTCTTTTGAGGGCCTAGTTATACCCTAATACAGTGGCCTCATAGTTTACAGGCCACATCAGGCCTGCTGCAAGTGATATTATGCTGGCTTGCAAAATGATGTGTTATTCCTATTGGAATCCAACAAATAAACATTTGCAATTTTTATTCACCAACAACCTGCATTCAGAATGACTGCCATGGTTGGGAAGACTAAGATATGAGACTACCTTAAACATCTAAACTGGAACAACCATTTCAGTAACGGGTACAATAGTTCAAGTAACAGATTGGAATAGTTTACAAAATTGTATGCTATTTATTTTTTCTTATAATTGTATTTTTTGTTTATCCCTTTTTCATGGTATCCAATTGGTAGTTAGTCTTGTCTCATCTCTGCAACTCCCATACGGACTCGGGAGAGGCAAAGGGCGAGAGCCGTGCGTCCTCCAAAACACAACACAACCCAGCCGCACTGCTTCTTGACACAATGCCCGCTTAACCTGGAAGCCAGCCGCACCAATGTGTCAGAGGAAACGCCATACATCTGGCACCGTGTCAGCATGCATTGCACTCAGCCCACCACATGAGTCACTAGAGCACAAGAACATTCCTGCTGGCCAAACCCGGGCCAATTGTGCACTGCCCCATGGGTCTCCCGGTCACAGCGGGCTGCAACAGAACCTGGACTTGAACCAGGCTCTCTAGTGGCACAGCTAGCACTGTGATGTGCTAGACCTTAGACCACTGCGCCACTAAGGAGGCCACAATGCTATTTATATTTGAGTAGTGTAAGATTAATTAATCAAAGTACATGGAAAAACCTAGATTTTAAAACAAACAATTAAAACAATATACCTGCAATATAGCATGCTGGGGTGTGGTTTATGTTCAACTCTGGTAATTAACACTAACACTAGGTCTATTTTACACCACTTAGTGTTAATTTAACACTTTACCGTGTTAATGTAACTCTTGAATCAACACTAGAAATGTTACACTGAAAAACTCTGGCCAACTTGCTGTGTACTATGAAAGGGACACATCTGCAGGCTTTCATACATTTCAAGAACCTTTTAGAATTCTGAAGAACTGTAGATGCCACGTCAAGAACCTTTTAGAATTCTGAAGAACTGTAGATGCCACGTCAAGAACCTTTTAGAATTCTGAAGAACTGTAGATGCCACGTCAAGAACCTTTTAGAATTCTGAAGAACTGTAGATGCCACGTCAAGAACCTCACACTTAACTCCAAGTTTATTTATCGGGCAAGAGTTCTCCAAGGAACCTTAAGAACCTTCATTTTTTTCAGTGTAGGTGGTAGGTCAAGTCCAAAAAATGTGTGTGGGTGATGGCCTATGGAGGGGTCAGCCTGGCAGTAGCCAAAGCTCCCGGAAGTCCCAGTACTTCCAGAGGATAAACAGAAAAAGGGCCAACAAGACAGTGGCGACCACGCGCGCTCTGGTCTTTATGAGTGGGGTGATGAAGTTAACAGGGGTGGAGACGAACACTAGCGCTACAGCCATGACAGCCAGGATGATGTTGATGAGTTTTCCCAGCAGGGCGTGGGCATTGGTGTTCTCCACACCCTCCCATTGCAGCATCTGCTGCTGCTGCTGTTGCAGCTCTAACCTAGTGATGCGGTTCATGCATGACTCCACCGCCTCCTGTACAGACACACACATAACATAATATGTATATACAAATACAAACACAGGCAAACATAAAGTTCCAACAGCTTTACGGGTACTATAGGCTCCTTTCTGCACTCATGCTTGTGTGTTTCAGTATATCTTATACATCCAGGTTTTTGCCTCTTTACCTGAGAGTCTCTGGTTCTCTCATAGGACTGGTAGGTCACTTTCTCTTCCATGCTGGCCAGCTCCTGTATCAGGTTGGACATCTGGTTCTGGTGCAGCTCTGTCAGGTCATTCAGCTGATCCTCCAGTAGCTCATACCTGTACTTCTCTTCCTGTAGGCACTGGGTCATGTAGGAGTGGTCACTCTGCAGCTGACTCTTTATGTCCTCGATGGCATCCTCCATGTGGGCCTGGCTGGCCTTGATCTCCTGCAGGCCTTCCAGCCGAATGTCCCAGGACCTGTGGTGGTGGTTCCCATCCAGCATGGCCGGCCCCAACCCCAACATCCCCCCTCCTCCCCCAGTCCCGAAATAATTACTGCCTGTCACAGAGTCACTGGAGCACTCGTCGTCACTACTGTACTTTGAGCTGGAGGCCAAGGTGACGCTGCTACTCAGGGGTACATCATCTGAATGCTCCTCCACACCATCCTCCAGCGAGTGTGTGCTGCCGAATTTGTTGTGGATCAAGCTGACAAACTCCAGGGGCTTAGACACCACAGCTGTATGGGTGAGTTCTGACATGCCCCCTTTGACACCCTCCACCACTCCTCCACCAAAGCTACTGATCCCTGCTCGTACGTTAGCCCCTACATCCTTCAGCCCCTGTTGCATATCCCCCAGCACATCCTTAGGCTGCCGGCCCAGACCTTGCTATAAGGAGAGGGAGGTAATGTGGATGGGGGAAAAGGTGTCAACGCAAAAGTAGACCAATGAGACATGGACGACTCATTTCATTTTCTTTCTCTCTCTCTTTACACACACACACACACACACACACACACACACACACACACACACACACACACACACACACCTGCTGTATCTCCTTCAGCTTCTTGTGGTAGTGATCTAGCTTCTTGTGCAGGTGGGCGATGGTCTGTGCAGACTTCTGGTTCTTCTTCTCAAACACCTGTTTGATACGAAAAGCCTGATGCCTGTTGGCATTGTGGGCCAACTTCAAGTACTCTGCCACGTTGTCGTTTCGTGCCTCCTGTTCTATCCGAATCTGCTCAATGCTCTTCAGGATCTTCTGCTGTAGCTGCTCTAGAGCAGCCCGTTTCCGCTGGGCCTCGGCGACCACTGACACTTCAGCCCCCCCGGCCAGAGCTTCCACCCCGGCCACAGCCCCTGCTCCATCCACGCTGATGTTAGAGGCAGAGGCGTCAGTGGCGCCATGGCTGGCTGAGAGGGGCAGGTCAAACGTTGTCACCTCACTCTTATCCAGCTAAGGGGGGCGGGGTGACAGAGTACAGACAAAGAGACAGAGTGGAGTGAGCATGATTGATTACATTGCAGCATTATATGGTAAAATGTTCCTTTTAAAGCAGAAAACGCATCACAATGACATATCTGGTGATTTATTTTTTGTTGTTGTTTTTCCTTGCCCAACCCCAGCCTCATATGCAGACATTTCCTGACAGAGCTGCCTTCAAACAGGACTAGGTCCTCAATACATAAAATGTTCACATAAATACAATTTTCACATAGGCTGCTAAACTAGGAAATCATGATTTACAGTGCCTTGATTCTAATCAGAATTATGTTTTTCATTGTGAAGAAACAACAGTTACATGATATGGACAAACATCTGTATTATCAATTGATAATTATATATTCTTTGAACCACAATCTAAGATTTCCAACCGTTCATTGGTAATTTCAATTAATGTAGCATCCCGTTGATTTTGGGAGAATATGAGCACAACTGTCTTACCTTAACAAAAAAAATTAAGGACCAATAGCTGCATAGCTAAAATAGTTTTGTAGACCACTTATGACATCACCAGGTTACAGGCTGTTCCTTTAATGGAAAAGGAATGCAATAGAATGTATCTTTATGGTAATTACATTGATTATGACACAGATCTAAACAACAGTTTTTTTTTTAGCAGGAAGATGAGATGGGCCTGCTCTTCATCTTGACTGTTGTCACACTCAAACATGGATGTGTTGAACATCTGCAGATGATTTATTCCATTTAACTATAGAAGATACCACCATGTTGGCATAGCCGCAGGAAGTAGGGGTGCTGGAGGTGCTGCAGCACCCTCTGATAAATTGAAATAATTTTGCCAAAATGATATACAGTGCATTCGGAAAGTATCCACATTTTGTTACGTTACAGCCTTATTCTAAAATGTAGAATACCGTAAATTTGGGACTATAAATTCGGGACTATAAGCCGCAACTTTTTTCCCAGGCTTTGAACCTCGCGGCTTAAACAATGACGCGGCTAATATATGGATTTTACCCGCTTTCAAAAAAAAATTCTATAAAAACTAATTCTGTGACGTGCTCAGTTTTTTGGAGGCATGAAGCTTTCATTAGACCAATGAAATTGCCGAACGGGTTAAGGTCAAGCAACTTTTTTGTTTACTGTTTAGATTAAATCGAGCGCTCTCAAACTTCCCATCATTCTGATTACAGTAGCCATTTTGTCACCCTCATCATGGCAAAGACACGGAGAAATGCATATGATGCAGCTTTCAAGTTGAAGGCGATTGATCTGGCTGTTGGAAAAGGAAATAGAGCTGCTGCACGGGAGCTTGGTCTTAATGAGTCGATGATAAGACGTTGGAAACAGCAGCGTGAGGAATTGACTCAGTGCAAAAAAGACAACTAAAGCTTACTGCTATTTTTTTTATTTTTTGTTACAAGCCGTGTTTCGTTAAAGCCTATTTGTTTTTGTTAGAAGCCGTGTTTCGTTAAAGCCTATTTATTTTTGTTACAAGCCGTGTTTCGTTAAAGCCTGTGTAAAGTTCATTTGTTTCAATGTACCGGTAGGCACCTGCTGCTTATAGACATGTGCGGCTTATTTATGTTCAAAATAATATATTTTTTTAAATTCAGTGGGTGCGGCTTATATTCAGGTGCGCTTAATAGTCCGGAAATTATGGTATATCTTTTTTCTCATCAATCTACACACAATACCCCATAATGACAAAGAGAAAACAGGTTTTTAAAAATACCTTGTTTACATAAGTATTCAGATCCTTTGCTATGAGACTCGAAATTGAGCTCGGGTGCATCCTGTATCCATTGATCATCCTTGAGATGTTTCTACAACTTGATTGGAGTCCACCTGTTATATAGATATATAGACAGGTGTGTGCCTAAGGTCCTAAAGTTGATAATGCATGTCAGAGCAAAAACCAAGCCATGAGGTCGAAGGAATTGTCCGTAGAGTTCCGAAACAGGATTTTGTCGAGGGACAGATCTGGGGAAGGGTACCAAAAATTTCTGCAGCATTGACGGTGACCAACAACACAGTGGCCTCCATCATTCTTAAACGGAAGAAGTTTGGAACCCCCAAGGCTCTTCCTAGAGCTGGCCTCCTGGCTAAACTGAGCAATCGGGGGAGAAGGGCCTTGGTAAGGGAGGTGACCAAGAACCCGATGATCACTCTGACAGCATACTGAAGTTCCTCTGTGGAGATGGTAGAACCTTCCAGAAGGACAACCATCTCTGCAGCACTCCACCAATCAGGCCTTTATGGTAGAGTGGCCAGACGGAAGCCACTCCTCAGTAAAAGGCACATGACAGCTCGCTTGGAGTTTGACAAAAGGCAACTAAAGGACTATTAGACCATGAGAAACAAGATTCTCTGGTCTGATAAAACCAAGATTGAACTATTTGGCCTGAATGCCAAGCCTCACGTCTGGAAGAAACCCCGGCACTATCCCTACGGTGAAGCCTGGTGGTGGACACATCATACTGTGGGGATGTTTTTCAGCGGCAGGGACTGGCAGACTAGTCAGGATCGAGGGAAAGATGAACAGAGCAAAGTACTGAGAGATCCTTGATGAAAACCTGCTCCAGAGCGTTCAGGACATCACACTGGGACGAAGGTTCACCTTCCAACAGGACAACGACCCTAAGCACACAGCCAAGACAACGCAGTAGTGGCTTTGGGACAAGTCTCTGACTGTCCTTGAGTGACCCAGCCAGAGGCCGGACATGAACCCGATCGAACATCTCTGGAGAGACCTGAAAATTGCTGTGCAACGACGCTCCCCATCCAACCTGACAGAGCTTGAGAGGATCTGCACAGAAGAATGGGAGAAACTCCCCAAATACAGGTGTGCCAAGCTTGTAGCGACATACCCAAGAAGACTCGAGGCTGTAATCGCTGGGTGCTTCAACAAAGTACTGAGTTAATGGTCTGAATACTTATGTAAAAGCTATTTCAGTTTTATTTTATTTTATGCATGCATTTGTAAAAATGACAAATCGGTTTTAGTTGTCATTATGGGGTATTGTGTGTAGATTGATGAGGGGGAAAAAAATATTTAATTCATTTAGAATAAATGTAACGAGCGTGCTGAGAGTCGGGAAGCAAGTTCAGGGAGGGAGTGTTTTAATAAATAAATGTAACATAATACAAAACAAGAAAACACAAAGAACGCACAGACATGACAGAGGAACAGAGACAATAACGCCTGGGGAAGGAACCAAAGGAAGTGACATATATAGGGAAGGTAATCAGGGAAGTGATGGAGTCCAGGTGAGTCTGATGACAGGTGTGCGCCATAACAAGCAGCCTGGTGACCTAGAGGCCAGAGAAGGAGCACATGCGACAATAAGGCTGTAATGTAACAAAATGTGGAAAAAGTCAAGGGGTCTGAATACTTTCCAAATGCTTGTGTAACAAAATGCCATGTATAAGGACTGCCATCTATGGATTATACTTTTATGTTTTGTTGCGGATGTCGGTCAACAACCTCAATTTGACCGAACAGCACTGTTTTCCAAAGTAGCTTATGTTGTGATAGGCTATTGGCACAAGCACAATGGCCATCACCTGTGAGTAGCTTAGACTTCGTCTTCATCATTAGGTAAGTCAGTGCCTAGTTTACCTAGTAGCCTACTGTAGCCTATAATTGATATATTTCCTCCTAATATTGTACAATCTGTGTGTCTCTTCATTGGCCTGGGCCCGGTTTCTCAAAATCATCTTAAGGCTAAGTTCGTCATAAGAACCTTTGTAGGAGTATTGTTAACCCCCTAAAGTCGATGTCAGCGCCCCCGCGGAAATCTAATTAGCATCATACAAAATCCCCATCAAAGTCTGTCAGTTTAAACTAGAGATACCAGTTTTTTTTTACATTGGATGCTTCTCAATCCACCGCATCTGCCTATGTAACACTTCCGCATCTGTGGTGAAAGGTGACAGAGCTAGAGCTCTGTTTGTCAGACCATGAGACATCCCGAAAATCGGTCTTCTCACAAAATCATCCAAACGGTTTGGCCTACAAACTCTTTCCTCTGTGGAAAGATGAGACTCTCACGATGGTGTTCTCCATTTTGCTCTACGACCCCCGCAAGCGTCTTGGGATTTGTCTGACGTTGGTACAGCCGATCTGCCAACTTCTGTCTGTAGTGTCTGAACAGTTTGGGCTACACACTAACCCCTCTGTGTGCAGGTGAGACTCACAAACACATACATGTTTTTCTCTAGGATGCCCACAGGCCTCACAAGACTCATCTGACGGTCCCGTGGTACCAGTTGAAGAAATAATCTATGGAAGTATACATGGAGACTATTTAGTGTAAAAAATAATGGGTTAAATACATGTTTTGTTATTTAATCAATTTTAGAATAAGGCTGTAACGTTACAAAATGTGGAAAAAGTCAAGGGGTCTTAATAATTTCCGAAGGCAATATAGAACAAACTTCCTTTAGATTTTTTGGAGGGGACTATCTGTTGTTTCATGTAGTGCACACACAAGAACTCCACTAGACATAGAATCAAGACGTTTATCTGTCTCTCTGACAGCAGATAACTTCAGAACTAAGTTGACTACAAATACATACAAAGTTGCCAATTCCTTTGCAATTGTTACAAACCAGTTAAGAATAAAATTATGCTTGAAATGAAACCTGAGATGACTGCATTAAAAGATAAATACAATAGGCTAGATAGGCCTATTTCAATCATATTGAGTTTGATTTAGCTAATTGTAGGCTCCTATCTGTAATTTTTGCCTCAATATATTTAATGTTGTGTAACAACGTGCGCAATGATGTCAAATCTACGATTTAGTGCATTATTATAGGGTAGGCTAAACATTTGAATAAGCCGCCTCAATATTTGTAGCCATATAGGCAATAATATATTTCTGAGCTGAAATAAAAAAAACTCCAGAAATGTTCCATATGCACAAAAAGCTTATTTCTCTCAAATTTGTTTATAACCCTGTTAGTGGGCCTTTCACCTTTTCCAAGATATCCATCCACCTGACACGTGTGGCATATCAAGAAGCTGATTAAACAGCATGATCACAGATGCACCAAGTTTTGAGGGCGGGTGCAATTAGCATGCTGACTGCAGGAATCTCCATCAGTCACACCCTGATTTGTTTCACCTGTCTTTGTGCTTGTCTATAACCCCCTCCAGGTGTCGCCCATCTTCCGCATTATCCCCAGTGTATTTATACCTATGTTCTCTGTTGACAGTTCGTTTTGTCTTGTAAAGCCTACTGCCGTTTTTTCCCTTACGCCTGTCTTTGTCTAGTTCCTGTTTTCGACCATTCTGCCTGCCCTGACCCTGAGCCTGCCTGCCTTTCAAAACCTTGTCACACCACCCTGGATTACCGACATCTGCCTGCCCTGGCCCTGCCGTTCTGTACCTTTCGGACTCTGCTCTGGATTACTGACCTCTGCCTGCCCTGGACCTGTTGTTTGCCTGCCCCCGTTTTTGTAATAAACTTGTGTTACTTCGAAACTGTCTGCATATGGGTCTTCGTCCTGAGCCTTGACAATCAGAGCTGTTGCCAGAGAATTGAATGTTCATTTCTCTACCATAAACTGCCTCCAATGTCATTTTAGAGAATTTGGTAGTACGTCCAATGGGCCTCACAACCACAGATCACATTTAACCATGCCAGCCCAGGACCTCCACATCTGGGCAGACAGGCCCACCCACTGGGGAGCCAGGCCCAGGCAATCGAAAATACGTTTTTCACCACAAAAGTGCTTTATTACAGACAGAAAAAATATTCCTCAGCACCCTCCCCCACCTCTCAGACAATCCCACAGGTGAAGCCCACACACATGGCTTGGCTGCACCCCAGTCATGTAAAATCCATAGACTAGGGCCTAATGAATTTATTTCAATTGACTAATTTCCTTATACGAACTGTAACTCAGTAAAATCTTTGAAATTGTTGCATATTGTGTTTATATTTTTGTTCAGTATAGTAGCTGATCCGTCATCAGTATTGTGGAATAATTATGTTCCGGTAAGATGTGAACGGAGAAAGCTGATCTGAGAGCATCGCTGCCTTTCTTTCAATCCTATCACTATGTATACCCTGTTTATTTGTTTCTCTCTTTACACTACAAACATGTAAACACCTGCAAGACACCTACAACATTGTGCTAAAAAAAAGATAGCATAAGCCGCTAAAGTTTTAAACTTTCAAGATGAATTGCATTCATGAAAACAGGAAGGCCACGTTCCTATGCTTAGATGTTTCTGACGCGTGAAAGATCTTACAACGCCTGGATAGGTATTTTAATCATCAGCTAACCACATCATATGTTATAGCATTTTGTCAGTCGATGACACAGTCAATGACGTGGTACGCAACCATTGGTTGTTGCGTAATCTGGCTTTAGCCAAAGACGTTTATATCTAAACTAAGATAGACCACAGCCTGTCGTTTCCAATGGGAACATATGAGTCATAGTGGGCAGAACAAGCAAGGAGGGGGACAGAGCCAAGAACGATCTAGCCTGCTAGTGAGATCCTATTTGCTCATTCTAGCATGTATTTGCATATTTCCGTTATGGAACGTCTACTTAGAGGTTCGCGTGTGCAAAATCAATTCACCCTTGCACTCCTTCTAATCAAAGTAATTTTTGGGAACTTTGGCAAAGGGTAAAGTCTACAAAACGTAGTCCAATCTTTTCGTAACATATTCTAGTTTTGGGAACAGTATACTTATTGAGATCAAATGTTGCATCTATGAGAACATTTGCAGAATGTCGGCCAAAATCCATCTTGTTCCATCTCCCATCTTCCACTGCCGGCCACCGGGCTTCCTCTCACCAACATATTTGGTAGTGAGTGGAAACGCCAAGTGAATGCTTCACATTTATACATCCGGTGAAATATCTGTCCCATTGTACTATTTGTGCCTGACCTGTGGAACACTACGAAAGAGAGGAGCAACGCTCCCCTTCTAGGTCCCGCCCTAGCTCTAACTCAATTGGCCAATTCCACAGCTCTGGTCTGATTGGCCAATTGTTGGTAGCTTCTTGATTGGTTGGTGAGTGCAACGCTTGGAAGCGAACGACATTGATTGTCGCTACCAGACATTTCCTAGCCTCGACTCATCGTTGTCAGGGTGCGTAAATAAAATACACTAGACCCCTTTCCAGTACACGAAACACTGACAGATGCGCGCGACTCTTTGCTACAGTAAGAAAGCTATCGCCATCTGCACCCTTTCAACATTGCCTATATTTTCGTTTTTATTACTTCTAAGCAAAATACATTTTTGGGGTTCTCATATCCTTACAATGATGTTTTTAATATTGCTTGAACAGTCGTTAATATTATATTTGGTTGTGATCTTTGCAAAATAACTATTTTGGATGCAGCAGATGTTAGCTAGAATGTTAACGCTGGATGTGGATGCGCTGGGCTGGCGTGGTTACATGTGGTCTGCGTTTGTGAGGCCGGGTTGGAAGTACTGCCAAATTCTCTAAAATGATGTTGGAGGCAGCTTATGAAAAATAAATTAACATAACATCTCTGGCAACAGCTCTGGTGGACATTCCTGCAGTCAAGTCAGCATGCCAATTGCACACTCCCTCAAAACTTCAGACATCTGTGGCATTTTGTTGTGTGACAAACCTGCACATTTTAAAGTGGCCTTTTATTGACCCCAGCACAAGGTGCACCTGTGTAATGATCATCAGTTTCTTGGTATGCCACACCTGTCAGGTGGATGGATTATCTTAGCAAAGGAGAAATGTTCATTAACAGGGATGTAAACAAATGTGTGCACATAATTCGAGAGAAATAAGCTTTTTGTGCGTATGGAAATGTTGTATTTATTTTTTATTTCAGCTCGTGAAACATGAGCCCAACACTTTACATGTTGCGGTTTATTTTTGTTTGGTGTATATTACGAAGTGTCCTTCCTTGCTCTGAAGTTGACGACCAAGTTATTGTTGGAGTTTGAGTAGCACCATGCGGCCACTCCCGGTATTGTACATTTGACCGTTTAATATACTTACTGATGGCTTACTGTATAGAGCGCCGAAATAGCTCAGTTGGGAGAGCGTTAGACTGAAGATCTAAAGGTCCCTGGTTCGATCCCGGGTTTCGGCAGCAGAGCGGTGTCAACCCTTTTCCACCCTGTTTCTCTGAAACCCCCTGTTTCTCTGGAACCTCTTGTTTAATAACCACAGTAGGTCATATATGTTTTTGAGCACAGTATTTTAATTTAGACCTACTTCAAGAATTTACCTTATTATCAGCTAATGGTGCAAATGTTGCTAGGAATTTTGAATAATCCTATTACATTGCATAATAACTATCCTATCATGTAATTAATCAAGTAGTAATTCCCTTGTAAATTCTGTAGTCAATAAAGCAGCCTCAAAATATGATGTTACACAATTTCACCAGTTTTGACCTATTAATTTACTGTTGCACATTATATTTACAGTGCCTACAGAAAGTATTCAGACCACTTGACTTTTTCCACATTTTGTTACATTATAGCCTTATTGTAAAATGGATTAAATAAATAATAATCCTCATCAATCTTCACACAATATCCCATAATGACAAAGTGAAAACTGTTTTTTAGAATTTAGCAATTGTATTAAAAATAAAATAAACTTATTTACATAAGTAGTTAGACCCTTTGCTATGAGACTCGAAATTTAGCTCAGGGGCATCATGTTTCCATTGATCATCCTTGAGTGGTTTCTATAAGTTGATTGGATTCCACCTGTGGTAAATTCAATTGATTGGACATGATTTGAAAAGGCACACACCTGTCTATATATTAGGTCCCACAGTTGACAGTGCATGTCAGAGCAAAAACCAAGCCATGAGGTCGAAGGAATTGAACGCAGAGCTCCAAGACAGGATGTTGTAGAGGTACAGATCTGGTGAAGGGTTTCAAGAAATGTCTGCAGCATTGAAGGTCCCGAAGAACACAATAGCCAAATTCCCTTGCCCCTAAAATCACTAAATTCCAGGCCTGGTCCTTCTAGCTCAACCCAGTTGATGACAGTTTAAATAAAGGTTTAATTTACATGGCCATAGAGTACCACAGTATGAGTCATAATACCCATAAAACCTAGTGGTCAAACAGGGAAATGGTTCCTATCATTCTTCCTATCATCAGGTTCAAGTCTGGCCTCTGGCGGTGCCACTTCAGAGACCTGATCCGAAGCCACTCCTGCTTTGTCTTGGCTGTGTGCTTAAGGTTGTTGTCCTGCTGGAAGGTTGAACCTTCGCCCCAGTGTGATGTCCTGAGCGCTCTGGAGCAGGTTTTCATCAAGGATCTCTGTACTTTGCTCCGTTCATCTTTGCCTCGATCCTGACTAGTCTCCCAGTCTCTGCCACTGAAAAGAATCCCCAAAGCATGATGCTGCCACCACCAAGCTTCACCGTAGGGATTGTGCCACGGTTTCCTCCAGACGTGACGCTTGGCATTCAGGCTAAAGAGTTCAATCTTGGTTTCATCAGACCAGAGAACCTTGTTTCTCATGGTCTGAGAGTCCTTTAGATGCCTTTTGGCAAACTCCAAGCAGGCTGTCTTGTGCCTTTTACTGAGGAGACGCTTCCGTCTGGCCACTCTACCATAAAGGCCTGAATGGTAGAGTACTGCAGAGATGGTTGTCCTTCTGGAACGTTCTCCCATCTCCACAGAGGAACTCTGGAGCTCTGTCAGACTGACCATCGGGTTCTTGGTCATCTTCCTGACCAAGGCCCTTCTCCACCGATTGCTCAGTTTGGCTGGACGGCTAGCTCTAGGAAGAGTATATAGGTGGTTCTAAACTTTTTCCATTTAAGAATGATTGAGGCCACTGTGTTCTTGGGGACCTTCAATGCTGCATAAATGTTTTGGTACCCTTCCCGTACCTTATATACTGTAGACAGGTGTATGTGCCTTTCCAAATCACGTCCAATCAAGTTGTAGAAACGTCTCAAGGATGATCAATGGAAAAAGGATGCACCTGAGCTCAATTTCGAGACTCAAAGCAAAGGTTCTGAATACTTATGTAAATAACTTATCTGTTTTTGAATTTTAATATATTTGCAAACATTTATAAAAAACTGTTTTCGCTTTGTCATTATGCGGTATTGTGTGTAGATTGATGAGGAAAACATTTACTTTAATCCATTTTAGAATAAGGCTGTAACGTAACAACATGTGGAAAAAGGGAAGGGGTCTGAATACTTTCCGAATGCACTGTATGGACGCGACCCAGTCGTTCGTTCTAAACATTCAATTGCCAAACTTCTTAAAAAAAAAGTAGCCGCATTTTCATTTGTTTAAGCTGTTTTCTAGTGACATTTATTTGGGTACATCCATAACAATGAGCTAATGAAGTGCGATTTCACCTGGCGTAGAAAATGTGCTCACTCATCAGGACACTGTTGTTCAGAGAGGAGCTAGCCAACAACACCACTAACACAATCACTTCAAACTGAAGCTGGAAAAACTTGGTTTCAAAACTGCACTTGGTTTCGTTTGACCTTTTTCTTAATTAACATTTTTGTATATATCCATAAAAATGATACCAGCTGATTCACGATTTCCACTTGCTGAGAAACACTGCCTGCCTTTCTGACTCGTCCTGACACGTTCATTACTCTGGGACAGCTGGAGATCAAATTTGAATATTGAAACAATGTTGCAAATGTCAGAGAGACAGACATCAAGATTTATAGATATCTCCCCTGTTGAAAACTAAATGGTAGTCTAAAAGAAATGTGAGATAATGTCTAGATGCATTTTATAGTGGAGATCAAGTTTATAAATTGCTTGGCTGGGCTGATGAGATAGTGAATTAAATAGTCATTTTAACGTCATAGATTTCGCCAGTGGTAACTTGTTGAATAGACATCGACTGGAATGCGGTTTTAACCAATCAGCATTCAGGATTAGACCCACCCGTTGTATAATTTCCCATAATGCATGCATAGGCTACCACACACACACACACACACACACACACACACACACACACACACACACACACACACACACACCCAGTCACTCTTACATATCATTATGAGTACCAGATCTGGCTCCTATCATCTCACTGACTCTTCTATCCTTTAATCAAGCCCTCCTAAACCCCTCCACTTCTCTATACCACCACCAAAATCACCCCCTTCAAATATCTTTCTTTTAACTCTTTGTCTCTCTTGACCTTCACCTTTGTCTGTTGTCCTCTGTGCAGTATACTGTAGTCTGTTGTCAAGTCTCCTGTGGGAGAATGTTGTTCTGAGTGTGGGTGGGTTGATGATTGTACCTAACCTAACGAAGACAGTTTTGGTTGATAATCTTCAATAAGATCATTTGTGGGAGCAGAACGTTATGAGAGGTGTACCTTATTTGCTGTTCTTTTTTTGTCCAGCTCTTGTGCCACATTTAGATGTAAGTAAATATGTGTTTTTCATGGTTTGATTGTACCCCCATTGAACCTGCTCATTGTGTTAGAGAGGGTTCATATGCTAGTGTCTATCAGTGTGTGAGTTCTGGGCATTCACTCAGTCTGACTTAATGTGAGATTTAGCTGAATCACGTTGGATCATCACTCCATTGTGTCTGTGTCCACTCATCTACATCTCTCTCTCTCTCTCACGCACACGCTCACTCAGCGCTTGCAAACTGACTAAACAACACAAAGTGCCTTGGGCCTATTATTTGTTTAACTTTGCTTAGTTTCGTTTTGTCCCCCCAACCTTTGCCTGTCATTTTCAACATCTTAAGTGTATTTGCATGACCCCTTTGTCCTACAGATGTAGGTGTTAAAACCAAGTCCTGAAAGCTGTCAGCCACATCTCTATACGTCTGTATACCGACAGAGATGGGAGACAAAGGGGGATATAACCCTATATATCAGACACACACAGAAAGAAAGATAGCTGTGTCTGTGCATGTCAGTGTGCCATCTACTTGTGCTCCTCTTCCAGGAAAAAACTAGCTTCCCTAGTGAATGAATCTGTGATGTTTTAACTCTATTTGTTGTTAATGAAATTCGCTGTGGTGTAGTGTGTGTCTTTTTAAACCCTGTGTAGGTTCATGTGTGGTGGTCTGTATGACTATACACTAATCGTATGTAGGTTTACCCTTTGGGTCATAGAGTCCGCACATGGCAGCGCAAACACACTGACCAAACTCTGTTACATAACAGCAACTGCAAAATACTCCATACTCTCTACTATCCCCCAACCGTACTGTAGCTCCCCAGACTACACCCCACCTCCTCCAGCAGCTCTCCAACGTATCCAGAACTCTCCCATGTCCTTACCTCTGTCCCTGGGGACTCCCTCTTTATTCCTCTCCTCACATTTCACATGCTGTTCTTTATCCCACACCCTTTGTCCCCTTGGAGACTTCTTTTCTCTTTCTCACTTTCTTTACCTCCCTTTGTCTGTCTCTCTTTCCCTGGCTTGTTTCTCTCCTTATTGGTCTCTTTATCAGTGTGTGTTAGGGAGCCACTCATTAGTTAATTAATACCTTTCCAGGAAGAGACTATACCCAGTGCACCCTAGAATTGACACGGGAGACACGATGACTGTCTGTATGCGTGCGTGTAATAAAGAGATGTTTATCCATCTGTATTATGAATGTGCTTGTGGGAATGGTTAGATGTAGGCTTAGAAAGTGTGTGTGTGTGTGTGTGTGTGTGTGTGTGTGTGTGTGTGTGTGTGTGTGTGTGTGTGCGCGTTCTGTTAGTGTGGACTGTGAAGAGGTGTTTGGTGGGTTGCTCTACTTTAAAATCACCCTGACTGGCTCATGTGTAAAGTTCCAATCTTGGTCATAATCCAAGCAAAGCCTGACTCCATATCGGTCTCCTCTAATAACTGGGGTCTTATTATGTAACAGTCTCAACCCCTGTCCAAAGCCACGGTTGTGAAAGTATTAAGTTGGCATCTTTCCCCAACCCGTAACACACATCATGTTTCCTTGTCCAGACTTTTGCATTCCGAATTTCAAACCGCCTTCTGCTATTCTTCTCAGTATGTGTACAGTACATGTGGTTCTAGGCAACTGCATGGCCAAGTTTTACTCTAACACATTGGTGTTAGCAACCTCCTGGTTTACAAGCGACATATCGGCCTGCAAGTCACATTATGCTGACTTGCAAAGTGATGTGTAAATTCCCGTTGGAACCCAGCCAGAGTTAAGATATCCAACAGCTGGAATTTTTATTCCTTCGCAACCTGTATTCAGAATGCCTGTCAGAGTTAGGGACATTGATAAGGGACATGACCTAAACCCCTCAAACTCAAATCTGGGCCTCAAAGCAAGTTCCACTGTGTTTTTTCATTGTTCCCCTCTAATCAGGGACTGATTTTAGACCTGGGACACCAAGTGGGTGCAATTAATGATCAGGTAGAACAGAAACCCAGCAGGCTCCGGACTAGTAGGGTACGAGTCAAAAAACCCTTATCTAAGCCATTTAAACTGGAACAACCATTTGTAACTAACTGATTGGATTTGTTTAGAAAAATGTATATTATTTATCTTTGTGTCGCATAATATTAATCAATCAATGTAAATGCAAAAACACAGATATTAAAAACAATCCAAAAAAATCTAGCTGCAATAGAGCATGCTGGGAAATATGATGATGGGTAGAGTAAAACTGAAACCATCACAACCTGACACTCAACACTGGTTAACATCAACACTGGGGTTCTTGATTCAGTGGGGTTGGGTTAAATGCGGAAGACACATTTCAGTTGAATGCATTCAGTTGTACAACAGACTAGGTATCCCCCTTTCCCTTTTATACCACTGAGTGTTAATTTCACTCCTAGAGAGTTAACACTAGACATGTTACATTAAAAAATCAACTCTAGTTTACACTGGTCAATTTTCTGTGTGGACACCCTACTCCTTACCATCTTACTTTTGACCTCTGACCTGAGAGCACCTGTTGGCAGTGGCAGTGTTGATCTCCACGGTCATGGTCAGTGTGTGTTTAAACTGTCACTACTCTGTTAGCTGCCCTTGTTCCTGTTTCTTAAGCCGTTGTTCCTGTTTCTTAAGCCATTGTTCCTGTTTCTTAAGACTTACTGTATCACTCCTGGTTATTGAGTGAGTTCCCATCAGAGTCAACCTCCTAGTTGGTGTAACACAAATATTGACCAGTGCCATATTTGTCAGGGAATGAGGCAGTCTGTGGCAAGCAATGGCGGGAGAAGAGGAATATTGGGACAGGAACACAGAAAGGTGGATTTCTGAGGAGGAATGGAGGGAAAAAAGAGGAAGAAGAGGTTGGATTTGAATTTGAGGAAGATGACGATAAAAATGGAGACAGGGTGTCGAAGAGATTGGTGTCAAGTGCAAAAAGAGTGAGCTGTGCGCCAGAGTTCTGGAGTTGAAATGGAAGGGAATGAGGGCGAGTTAAGTGAGGTGGAAGGTGTGGTGTAAAGCTCGGAGACTGGCATCGATGGACATGATAAAGAAGAATCTGGTCCAGTAGGAGTGACATTTTTGGAGAAAGTATATCCTTGCCTTTTGGCGGATCCATTTCTAGTTTCAGGGTGGGTAGGAAAGGAGTTGGGTGCAGTTGAATCAGTGAAGGTAACCTGTAGTGGATTTATGATATTTGTTTGTGTTTCTTCGGACCAGAGGGAGCGGGCGCTCCGTGTCACGCAACTTGCGTCAATATCTGTTTCTTGCTTTGCGCTTAGGAGTAGGGTACCATTGATGAAAGGAGTGATTTCTGGGGTAGTGTACAGATGGAGCAATTGAGCTTGAGGATTCCTGATGTTTGTGGTGCCCGCCGTTTGGTGCGACGCAGACCCGGTGGTGAAACAGAGGAATCACTATCAGTCGTTTTGAGTTTTTGAGTCTTGAGTTTTTAACTCACAAAATCGTGTAAGGATATATCAGTTATCCTGTTAGAGCTTTTGTGCCGAATCCACTGCGGTGTTTCAGGTGCAACGTTTATGGTCATGTCGCAACCGTGTGTAGGAAGGGAGATTCCAAGATGTGGGAAGTGTGCAAGAGGGCATGGGACCAAGGATTGTGTAGTTTCGGAGGATAAAGATGTGTGTGTCAACTGTAGGGGTGCCTATGTTGCTACGAGAGAGGCAGATGGAGGTGGCCAGAGTCAGAGTAGTGCAGAACGGTCGTATGCTGAGGCAGTGAAGAAAGTAGAAGAGGATGGGTCAAGGTTGAAGGATCCTGAGAGGATCCCTGTGAGTAGTGGATCTGTGTCAGCACAGAGGGATAGGCCAACGAGTGATACATGCTTCAGTAAGATTGGCTTCTTAGCATTCATAGCAAAAAAATCACAAAAAAATAGATGTTGTGGTGGCAGCTACAGAGAAGAGTTACAAGGTGTGTTGAGTGGTGGTGTCCCATCCTCCCAGGGCCGGTGGCATGGTGCAGGAGCAGATAGTGTCAAAGTAGTGGAATAGGATGGTGTTTTTTATTTATTTAAATGTTTATATGTGTAGGGTTAGTTAGTGGTGCATTTGTTTTATTTTTTATTTTCCCCTTTCCTTTTTTTGGTTTTGTATCACAAAATGTAATGTGATTGAACACATACTGCCGCACAGTAGGTGGCGGTATGCACCAACAAAATTTGTGAACGCCATCATACCAAAGAAGAAGAAGTTGACGAAGAAGCCATTCTCTTGAGCTGACAGCCTTGTAGCGTTTTTTGACTATATTAGCTATGCCCGAATAAAAGACAGTATAGAGGGGGCCATGAAGGATAGACTAGTAAACCCTTATATCCACAGAAAGCTGGAGAGATGTAGAGTACAGTGGACTGCTTCATATTTGTGTGTGTGAGATGTACTGAATTGGCATTGCAAAGGCTCAATACATTCAAATAAAAAATGATATAAATTATTAGTGTGAATGAATAAGGCTTTTCACCATTTGAATCATTTACAAATATTGTTTCTAACACAGGGTTCATCACATGACATGAAGGATTATGTGTCTTATACTGTTTAAATGCATTATGAAGTTATGAGTAATAATAAAAAAGGGAAAAAAACATACTGAGGTACTAGTTTCATGAATTTGACTGTAGCATTGGCCGCTCTGTCGGACAAACTATACACCATACCACTTGGGAGGCCCAGGCGCTTCTTTTGCTACAACTTGTGTCCATATCATATTTGACATTTTAAGAGGTTTGGGGGGGCTGATGTCTAGTCCTACAGAGACTAAATACGTCTTTGGTTTGCCTCGTGCGAGACATGTTTAATGGTATGGTACCTCGCAGTTAACTCTACCTCACACAGAAGTCTGTCTATAGCTGTTGCCTGAGCCAATGAACATTTTGCATGGAACTAGGTGGTTTAGTACGGCACATAATATACACGCTTATGGAACTAGGTGGTTTAGTACGGCACATAATATACACGCTTATGGAACTAGGTGGTTTAGTACGGCACATAATATACACGCTTATGGAACTAGGTGGTTTAGTACGGCACATAATATACACGCTTATGGAACTAGGTGGTTTAGTACGGCACATAATATACACGCTTATGGAACTAGGTGGTTTAGTACGGCACATAATATACACGCTTATGGAACTAGGTGGTTTAGTACGGCACATAATATACACGCTTATGGAACTAGGTGGTTTAGTACGGCACATAATATACACGCTTATGGAACTAGGTGGTTTAGTACGGCACATAATATACACGCTTATGGAACTAGGTGGTTTAGTACGGCACATAATATACACGCTTATGGAACTAGGTGGTTTAGTACGGCACATAATATACACGCTTATGGAACTAGGTGGTTTAGTACGGCACATAATATACACGCTTATGGAACTAGGTGGTTTAGTACGGCACATAATATACACGCTTATGGAACTAGGTGGTCTAGTATAATACACACCATTCGAAGGACATCAGCGCGTTGAATCCAGCCATATGTCAGACTTATAGTTTTTGTTTTTGTTTAAACGTTTGCTTTTGTTTAAACAGCCTAGTGCACTATGTAACATTTGTTTGGCCAATAACACATCCTATTGAAGTGGTGTTTACAGTAGCTAGACTGTACTGTACAATTCCAGTATTCAACTCCTACCACCATCATCAGAAACACTAGTAATGCCGCCGGCCTGCTGACTCAGTGCAGACTCAGCTCCTGACCTTCAACTGTGGTGGAGCTACTGTACACATCATGCTGTGGGCAGGGAGAAGGGCTTAGAGAGATCAGAGGGGATACACTAATGCTATGACAGTTTGAGTGTGAAAGCCCTGAGATAGCAGGGATAGATAAGGCCTTATCAGCACAGCTGCAAATTCAGTGTCACTTGCTTAAACTCTGAACCAGTGCTTACATTTCCACTTTTCCACAGTCACTCAACACTAACAGTGGAAATGGCTGTCTGTCCCATGATTCTCATAATAACCCTGGTAAGCAAGGATAATAGCTCACACACAGCTAGCGTGACCAGCCCTTAGTGTATACCCATTGTATTGCAGTGTGGAGGATTGATCAGAGATACTGTATTCTGTTGAATTATGTAAGCACTCTTGGAACCTCCCTGTATTTGCATTCCTACAGAGCCATTTGTTAAATGTCAAGTAGTGTAGAGATGTTCAGAGTGGATTTAAATGTAACACAATGGTCTGAGTGGGTGGCGAGGACAGGATGGCGAGGACAGGATGAACCATTTGTTTCCTTTAGCAGACGCCCTTAATAGGCCCACCTCCTCATAAACCCTATATCTGAATACACTTCCTTTATCAGGCTTCTGGTAGAATGAACTTGTGTAGACCCTATTGTACTAACAAGGCTAAACAAATCACGTACTCTAAAGTCACCCTTGTACTTGAGCAGGAGAGGAAACAGGATGGCTGGCGCCTCAGAGCTGAGCTAAGAGGCAACTTCTGGTTCGCAGTTGGAGAGGTTTCTTTAGGTCAAATGGTTTAAGCTGTATCAGCTAATCACGTTCCTAGACAGGAGGGAGGGGAAGAGAGAGACAGATACACAGCCATGCACACATAACCTCTGTGATGTATCTCCTATCCAATACTCTAGACATTCCACATCTTTATTCACAAACTAGAGCCTACTCTCAGACAACAGCCCCCCCACACACACACAGGGCCAGCCCTAGCCTTTTATGGGCCCCCCACCTCGCGGGCTAAACATTTTAGTGGCCCCCCTTTTGATGGCGGAGAGAATGTTGCAGCTTTTAAGTAAGTCTACAGATTTTTCTATGGGGAAGAGAGCAGTTTTACAGCTGATTTCCTGAAATTAGACCTATTTTGCCAAGGAGTGTGTAGTAGGGATTTCCAAGGTGAATAAAGAGAAGAGCAGTCACAGATGAAGTCAATTAAAACCAATATGGTTGAATACAAGTTGCCACAGGGAGACAACGTCCAGCATTAGAGCACAGAAAATGTCTAACTCGCCTAAGCAGGCCCTTATATTCTAATCTAACATCACCAACCCACTGGGCAAAAACTGGTGTGATGATGTTGAATCAAGGTGGAAAACTGATTGGATTTGAAAAAAGTCATTAAGGTAAGGGAATTTTGTATTTTTTTCACCCAACTTTTAACCTAAATGGTGACATTTTTGTTGAATTCACGTTAGTTGACAAATCAAGCAAATGTAAATCAAAACTAAACGTTGAACTGACGTCTGTGCCGAGTGGGGATGTTTTGTGAACACCTGCCGAGAGGCTTGTAGGAAGTCACAACATCAGCTGCTACAGAATCACAGTGTCACAGAAAACAATAACAACCAGTGTCCTTGGTCCTTGTACCTCCAGTCTGGCGTCAACCCTTATCAACAGATATGAGAGCAATCCATAACATTCTGTATCAAGTCTAGTGACCGTCAACATGTACATAAATGAGTGCCAAATAGAACACTGGAAATCATGTGTATTACAGAAAAGGAAAACATATAAATCTGCTAAGCATTGTCTTAATTACTATTAACTGAATGTTAACTTTATTAATCTTACATTTCCCAATTAGAGGGTGGAAAGATATTTTTGCAGGTTTAAAGATTATTTTCCTGCAAATCTACACTTTTACCATGAGTTATGCCATGGTAATATGATATCTGAGTGAGAGTGACTAACAAAATCAATGTGGGACCCCTAGTGGTCAGGGCCCATGGGCACATGCCCTGCATGCCTGGTTGGTATTCCACCATGATTACTACAAGTTTAGATAGCTGGCTAGAATAATTTACCAATCTAATCATTTTTAGCTGATATACTGTATTTATTTGAGTGACTGTCAGTGACAGACATAATGAGAGAAAAACTGCTGATGCACAACCAAATTTCGACCAAATTGCACTTTGTGTATGTTATTATTCTAACTATCAACAGTAAATTGAGACCCCAACTCACAGCGTCTGCTTATGTGGCTAGGGCAGGTCCTGTGAGTGCAGCAAGAGCACTCTGCAGCCTGTAAACAGATATTTAACCCACTCCCTGAAGACAAACACACAAAAGCAAGTCTTGCTCCCTGGTGACACAAGGACTGCTGCACAAAACCAGGTCTAGACACCCACACCACGACAGGCTGACTATGCTTCCAGGAACTATAAAGGTGACATTTTCTGGTGCCATGACTAAACACATAATACAAAAACATTGACAACAACAACAACATCTAAAGGAGGTCTATGTTAAGATGCTGCAGAGCTAGACAGTAACAACTAACTTAGCCTACATCAAGCAATTATTTAGTTAGGTGTCTTAGCCCTCACCCAAACACAGGTACAGTGTATGTGCACTGCTTGTGAACTCTGCAGAGTTGAGCTGTCACTTTAGGCAATCACACGCCAGATGTACAACATGTTCTTTTACGGAGAGACAAAAAAACGGGATTCCTGGAAGTTCTCTCAACATGTTGTTGTGGAAAGGGTGGGTTGAGGGAGAGAGAAAGAGAGGGGGGTTGAGGGAGAGAGAAAGAGAGGGGGGTTGAGGGAGAGAGAAAGAGAGGGGGGTTGAGGGAGAGAGAAAGAGAGGGGGGTTGAGGGAGAGAGAAAGAGAGGGGGGTTGAGGGAGAGAGAAAGAGAGGGGGGTTGAGGGAGAGAGAAAGAGAGGGGGGTTGAGGGAGAGAGAAAGAGAGGGGGGTTGAGGGAGAGAGAAAGAGAGGGGGGTTGAGGGAGAGAGAAAGAGAGGGGGGTTGAGGGAGAGAGAAAGAGAGGGGGGAGAGAAAGAGAGGGGGGTTGAGGGAGAGAGAAAGAGAGGGGGGTTGAGGGAGAGAGAAAGAGAGGGGGGTTGAGGGAGAGAGAAAGAGAGGGGGGTTGAGGGAGAGAGAAAGAGAGGGGGGTTGAGGGAGAGAGAAAGAGAGGGGGGTTGAGGGAGAGAGAAAGAGAGGGGGGTTGAGGGAGAGAGAAAGAGAGGGGGGTTGAGGGAGAGAGAAAGAGAGGGGGGTTGAGGGAGAGAGAAAGAGAGGGGAGAGAGAAAGAGAGGGGGGTTGAGGGAGAGAGAAAGAGAGGGGGGTTGAGGGAGAGAGAAAGAGAGGGGGGTTGAGGGAGAGAGAAAGAGAGGGGGGTTGAAGGGGATTTTATTTAAATGGCACCAATTCAAATTTTCCCACACTGACATCTTTGAGACTTCTCGCTCAATGGACAGTGTGTGTGTGTGTGTGTGTGTGTGTGTGTGTGTGTGTGTGTTCAAAGGTCACAAATACGTAGAATGATGGCACATTTTAGATTTATTCTGTTTGATGAGTATCAGTCAGTGCATTGCACTAGGCGTCAACCTTTCATATTCCTTTCAATTAAGGTAATCAGTGTGTGTTTATCTGTACCTTTAGACTTGGTGTGGCCTTCGGTCACTTTATGGCTAAGTTATGCTAACAGCAGTTCTCAGTACACAGTGTCGTGCATATCTCTGTGCTTTGTCCCTCCACAACCTGCAGCAAGAGAACTTTCCACTGTGTCCCACATGGGGGTCCAATCCGGCGCACAGGTGGTTTAAGTAAATCATGAAAAAATATATATATATTTTTGTATAAAAAAATGTAAAACATTTTTTTGGGGGGAAACAAACTCAATATACTTAAAAATGACTAAAACCAAATGGAACCTGTGTAGAAATGATAATGGAGCAACATACATACTGTGTCCAGCTCGCTAATAATTAACCAAGTGAAAGCTAGACAGTCAGGGAGTATCAAAACTTATTTGCAAATTTTGATGGACAGAAAATATAACACATTTTCATTGTGGCAAAATTAGTTTGACACCCCTGGTTAACTGGGTGGAGAGAGTCAGGGTTAGTACGCAGAAAATGTTGAACTTCTGCATGTAATTTAACCTGACTGTGGAAGCAACAGCATAAAATGAACAGTATCATTACTGAGAAACTCAGATGAGCCCTGTGAAGTATACTCTCTGAACTGTGTTGCGGTGGGGAGGGGTGCTGGGGGGTTGGGATAGTAATCTTAGTTCAAAGGATTCCTAAATGAGTGCCATCACCACAGCAGAAACAGCTTTGATTGCATTTTGTTGTGGCGATTTACATGGTATATTTGGGAAAATGCCAAAACCCCTTTAGCTACTCAACCAAGAGATTTTTTTGATTGGCAGGCCTTTTATCACAGACATGCAACACTTTAAACACAGATGTAATTTTATGAGGAGTGGGGCCTGTGACAGGAATCAGTTCTGAATGGTCGTTTGATAGCAGCAGCTCACATCATTACTAGGCCATGTGAGTCCTTCATCAACCTTCCTTTGATGATGTGAGGGCTTTGTGTTGTTTATGTAGGGAGGTGTAATGTGAGACGCTATGTGGCATGACCTTCAGAGGGACTTCCAATACCAATGTGTCAAATCAAATGTTGTTTTTATTTTTCACATGCGCCGAATACAACAGGTGTAGTAGACCTTACAGTGAAATGCTTACTTACAAGCCCTTAACCAACAATGCAGTTCAAGAAATAGAGTTAAGAAAATATTTACTAAATAAAAGTAACACAATAAAATAACAATAACATATAAAATAATAATGAAATAATATACTGAGTCAGTGTGCGGGGGTACAGGTTAGTCAAGGTAATTTGTACATGTAGGTAGGGGTAAAGTGACTATGCATAGATAATAAACAGAGAGTAGCAGCAGTGTAAAAACAAAGGTGGCGGGGGGGTCAATGCAAATAGTCCGGGTGGCCATTTCATTAATTGTTCAGGAGTCTTATGGCTTTGGGGGTAGAAGCTGTTAAGGAGCCTTTTGGACCTAGACTTGGTGCTCAGGTACCACTTACTGTGCGGTAGCAAAGAGAACAATCTATGACTTGGGTGACTTGAGTCTTTGACAATTGTTTGGGCCTTCCTCTGACACCGCCTAGTATATAGGTTCTGGATGGCAAGAGCTTGGCTCCAGTGATATACTGGGCCGTACACACTATCTTCTGTAGCGCCTTAGGGTCGGATGCCGAGAAGTTGCCATACCAGGCGGCGATGCAACCTGTCAGGATGCTCTTGATGGTGCAGCTGTATAACCTTTTGAGGTCCTGAGGGGGAACAGACATTGTCTTACCCTCTTCACAACTGTCTTGGTGTGTTTGGACCATGATAGTTTGTTGGTGATATACAGGAGGGGAATAAGCACGCACCCCTGAGGGGTTCCCGTGTTGAGGATCAGCGTGGAAGATGTGTTGTCGCCTACCCTTACCACCTGGGGGTTTAATCCCAGGGTCCTTAGCTTAGTGATGAGCTTTGTGGGCACGATGGTGTTGAACGCTGAGCTGTAATCAATGAACAGAATTATCACATAGGTGTTCCTTTTGCCCAGGTGGGAAAGGTCATTGTGGAGTGCGATTGAAATTGTGTCATCTGTGTATCTGTTGGGGTGGTATGCAAATTGGAGTTGGTCTAGAGTTTCCCAGATGATGGGGTTGATGTGAGCCATGACCAGCTTTTCAAAGCACTTCATGGCTACCGACGTGAGTGCTTCGGGTCGGTAGTCATTTAGGCCGTTAACCTTCGCTTTCTTGGGCACAGGGACTATGGTGGTCTGCTTGAAACATGTTGTTATTACAGACTCGATCAGGGAGAGATTGAAAACGTCAGTGAAGACACTTGCCAGTTGGTCCGCGCATTCTCTGAGTATACGTCCTGGTAAGCCGTCTGGCCCCGCGGCCTTGTAAATGTTGACCTGTTTAAAGGTCTTGCTCACATCGACTACGGAGAGTGTGATCACACAGTCATCCAGAACAGCTGGTGCTCTCATGAATGCTTTAGTGTTGCTTGCCTCGAAGGGAGCATAAAAGGTAATTAGCCCATCTGGTAGGCTCGCGTTCCTGGACAGCTCGCGGCTGGGTTTCCTTTTGTAGTCCGTAATAGTTTGCAAGCCCTGCCACATCCGACGAGTGTCAGTGCCGGTGTAGTAGGATTCAATCTTTATCCTGTATTGATGCTTTGCCTGTTTGATGATTCATCTGAGGGCATAGCGGGATTTCTTATACAGTGAGGGAAAAAAGTAATCAATTTCTAACATTTTTGACATGCGTTTTTCTGGATATTTTTGTTGTTATTCTGTCTCTCACTGTTCAAATAAACCTACCATTAAAATTATAGACTGATCATTTCTTTGTCAGTGGGCAAACATACAAAATCAGCAGGGGATCAAATACTTTTTTCCCTCACTGTAAGCGTCCGGATTATTGTCCCGCTCGGACTCATTAAAGAAAAAATCTTGGTCCAGTTTGAGGTGAGCAATCACTGTTCTGATATCCAGAAGCTCTTTTCGGTCATAAGAGACGGTAACAGCAACATTATGTACAAAATAAGTTGCGAAAAAAACACAAAATAGTTGTTTAGAAGCCAGTAAAACGGCAACCATCCCCCCGGTGCCATTCTTTCATGAATGTGGTATGGTGTCAGGGAGCGTGAGCAACAGGGTGCAACGTTTTCCTTAAAAATGTTCCTGTCTGTCCATTGACCCTTGTGTTGGAAACTGCATGTATTTATAACATGGGAAAGGAACTTTACGTGTGCTCAGGCACTAGAGGCTGCTGTTGGACATCTCCACGGGTTACTATTGCCGTGACCTTAGGATCATATTATATCTCCTGGAGTTCTTGGGGAATGAAGACCGACTAGAACAGGACGTGGTCTGCTGGGGAATGAAGACGGCACAGAACAGGGCGTGGTTGAGGGAGAAGTGTGTGAAGTATATCCGTGTATGTGTGTGTACATGTGTGTGTACATCAGCAGAAACTCTAACTCTTATAGCCCCCCTAAATCTCTGTGGGGAGGCCATATGACTATAGTGACCACTCCATAAGTCCTAGATGACAGATAATAACTGGTGTCCAAAACCAAACCGTAACAGTGACATAGAGTATATAGAGGCTATGGCAGCTAGCCCATCCTAAACAGCTGTCCCACTGTCAACCACACCACACCTCAGTAATGCACTATGCTGATTCATGCATGGGTTTTCACTGACACAAGGATGAGGTGTAATTTCTGAGAAGGCCAGAAGAATTAGAGTGTGTGAACATGTCACAGTGGCTTTGTGAGGTGACATTTAGTGTGTGTGTGTGTGTGTGTGACTGTGCGTCTACAAGCTACAGATGAGAGGCTTGGTAAATAGCAGGTGAGGTGAGCTAGGCAACCGAGTCTGGTGAAGCCTGCTCAACTTCTTGGTCCCACGGTGTGTTTATGTAGGCCTAATGATATGTACTCAGTGGCTCTGGGATGTGTTTACACAGAGACAACATCTCCTTCAGCCAGGGACACACAGTAGACAGGGAAGGAGAAACACACAGAAAGATAAACGGGGTGCAGAAAGACAGAGAGAGAGAGAGAGAGAGACAGATTGTGTGTGTGTTGTGTGGGTTGTTTGTCCATCCATGTGTGTTGCGCTGGTAGCATTGCACAATGTTAGCCCTCTGACAGCCGTGTCCTCTGCTGAAGGCACTAATTACCAGTAGTGCTGCTGTCTTAATTATCAGGATCTATTGTCAAATTCTCTCTAGAGGTCCAAAAAAAAAAGCCATATTACAACCCATGTGTTGTGATAATTGCGTTGTTTGCTCTATAACCTGTTAGTTCATATCCCTTCCCACCGTGATATGTAAGCCTAAGGCTGAGACAATAAGAAGACACAGTGGCAGAATAAATCCAACCGCACCTTTGTTTCATCACAAAACTCGAGAGCAACATCTGTTCAGTGAAGTCCACAAACAACCAGTTACATGACCTACTACAGCATGGTCAAGCAAGTTAATGTTTCTGCCATATTCGGACTAATAAACAACTATTGATTTAGAACCACGGAGAGCTACCGCAAGTCGCAAAGAGAACAGGAACTGCTTCCACTATTCCAGCACCATTTCAAATTCAATATTTCAATATCATCAAATCACTTGTGCTTAGTCTAATATCGTGACAACTAAGATAACAAAAACAATTTAGTCCAATCAATGTAAGCTTAATATGATATGGCTGTCCATGGCACTGGTGTGTGTGTGTGTGTGTGTGTGTGTGTGTGTGTGTGTGTGTGTGTGTGTGTGTGTGTGTGTGTGTGTGTGTGTGTGTGTGTGTGTGTGTGCGTGTGTGTGTGTGTGCAAGTAGAAAAAAACATATTGACTCACCCAGAAACGCCAATGCCATC